>NC_034180.2:23391614-23429127 GCF_002021735.2 Oncorhynchus kisutch | reverse complement strand
TAATATGACTGTATATAGCCTCGCCCCTGTCTCTCTATCTATTAATATGACTGTATATAGCCTAGCCCCTGTCTCTCTATCTATAATATGACTGTATATATCCTAGCTCCCTGTCTCTCTATCTATAATATGACTGTATATATCCTAGCCCCCTGTCTCTCTGTCTATAATATGACTGTATATAGCCTAGCCCCCTGTCTCTCTCCTGTCTCTCTATCTATAATAGGACTGTATATAGCCTAGCCCCTGTCTCTCTATCTATAATATGACTGTATATAGCCTAGCCCCCTGTCTCTCTATCTATAATATGAATATATAGCCTAGCCCCTGTCTATCTCCTGTCTCTCTATCTATAATATGACTGTATATAGCCTAGCCCCT
This sequence comes from Oncorhynchus kisutch, assembly GCF_002021735.2. Taxonomy (NCBI): domain Eukaryota; kingdom Metazoa; phylum Chordata; class Actinopteri; order Salmoniformes; family Salmonidae; genus Oncorhynchus; species Oncorhynchus kisutch. The sequence continues at coordinate 23,428,746 of NC_034180.2, read as the reverse complement.
GTCTCTCTATCTATAATATGACTGTATATAGCCTAGCCCCCTGTCTCTCTGTCTATAATATGACTGTATATAGCCTAGCCTCCTGTCTCTCTCCTGTCTCTCTATCTATAATATGACTGTATATAGCCTAGCCCCCTGTCTCTCTGTCTATAATTGATACTGTATATAGCCTAGCCCCCTGTCTCTCTCCTGTCTCTCTATCTATAATATGACTGTATATAGGCCTAGCCTTCTGTGTCCCCCGTCTCTCTATCTATAATATGACTGTATATAGCCTAGCCCCCTGTCTCTCACCTGTCTCTCTATCTATAATATGACTGTATATAGCCTAGCCCCCCCTGTTCTCTGTCTATAATATGACTGTATATAGCCTAGCCCCCTGTCTCTCTCCTGTCTCTCTATCTATAATATGACTGTATATAGCCTCGCCCCTGTCTCTCCTGTCTCCCCCCGTCTCTCTATCTATAATATGACTATATATAGCTAGCCCCCAGTCTCTCTCCTGTCTCTCTATCTATAATATGACTGTATATAGCCTAGCCCCCTGTCTCTCTCCTGTCTCTCTATCTGTAATATGACTGTATATAGCCTAGCCCCCTGTCTCTCTATCTATAATATGACTGTATATAGCCTAGCCCCCTGTCTCTCTATCTATAATATGACTGTATATAGCCTAGCCCCCTGTCTCTCTATCTATAATATGACTGTATATAGCCCAGCCTCCTGTCTCTCTATCTTAATATGACTGTATATAGCCTAGCCTCCTGTCTCTCTATCTATAATATGACTGTATATAGCCTAGCCCCCTGTCTCTCTCCTGTCTCTCTATCTATAATATGACTGTATATAGCCTAGCCCCCTGTCTCCCTCCTGTCTCCCTCCTGTCTCTCTATCTATATATGACTGTATATAGCCTAGCCCCCTGTCTCCCTCCTGTCTCCCTCCTGTCTCTCTATCTATAATACGACTGTATATAGCCTAGCCCCTGTCTCTCTATCTATAATATGACTGTATATAGCCTAGCCCCCTGTCTCTCTCCTGTCTCTCTATCTATAATATGACTGTATATAGCCTAGCCCCCTGTCTCTCTGTCTATAATACGACTGTATATAGCCTAGCCCCTGTCTCTCTATCTATAATATGACTGTATATAGCCTAGCCCCCTGTCTCGCTATCTATAATATGACTGTATATAGCCTAGCCCCCTGTCTCTCTAGCTATAATATGACTGTATATATCCTAGCCCCCTGTCTCTCTATCTATAATATGACTGTATATAGCCTCGCCCCCTGTCTCTCTATCTATAATATGACTGTATATATCCTAGCCCCCTGTCTCTCTATCTATAATATGACTGTATATATCCTAGCTCCTGTCTCTCTATCTATAATATGACTGTATATAGCCTCGGCCCCATGTCTCCCCCTGTCTCTCTATCTATAATATGACTGTATATTGCCTAATCTCCTGTCTCCCCCCTGTCTCTCTATCTATAATATGAATATATATAGCCTAGCCCCCTGTCTCCCCCTGTCTCTCTATCTATTTATGACTGTATATAGCCTCACCCCCCTGTCGCTCTATCTATAATATGACTGTTATAGCCTAGCCCCTGTCTCTCTCCTGTGTCTCTATCTATAATATTACTGTATATAGCCTCGCCCCCTGTCTCTTCCTCCGTCTCCCCCCGTCTCTCTATCTATAATATGACTGTATAGCCTAGCCCCCTGGCTCTCTCCTGTGTCTCTATCTATATATTACTGTATATAGCCTCGCCCACTGTCTCTCTCCGGTCTCCCCCCGTCTCTCTATCTATAATATTACTGTATATAGCCTCGCCCCACTGTCTTCCTCCGTCTCCCCCCTGTCTCTCTCTTCTTTAATATGACTGTATATAGCCTAGCCCCCTGTCTCTCTCCTGTCTCCCCCCGTCTCTCTATCTATAATATGACTGTATATAGCCTTGCAAACCCTGTCTCTCTCCTGTCTCTCTATCTATAATATCACTGTATATAGCCTAGCCTTCTGTGTCCCCCGTCTCTCTATCTATAATATGACTGTATATAGCCTAGCCCCCTGTCTCTCACCTGTCTCTCTATCTATAATATGACTGTATATAGCCTAGCCCCCTGTCTCTCTGTCTATAATATGACTGTATATAGCCTAGCCCCCTGTCTCTCTCCTGTCTCTCTATCTATAATATGACTGTATATAGCCTAGCCCCCTGTCTCCCTCCTGTCTCCCTCCTTTCTCTTTCTATAATATGACTGTATATAGCCTAGCCCCCTGTCTCTCTCCTGTCTCTCTATCTATAATATGACTGTATATAGCCTAGCCTTCTGTGTCCCCCGTCTCTCTATCTATAATATGACTGTATATAGCCTAGCCCCCTGCCTCCCTCCTGTCTCCCCCCTGTCTCTCTATCTATAATATGACTGTATATAGCCTAGCCCCCTGTCTCCCTCCTGTCTCCCCCCTGTCTCTCTATCTATAATATGACTATATATAGCCTAGCCCCCTATCTCTCTCCTGTCTCTCTATCTATAATATGACTGTATATAGCCTAGCCCCCTGTCTCTCTATCTATAATATGACTGTATATAGCCTAGCCCCCTGTCTCTCTGTCTATAATATGACTGTATATAGCCTAGCCCCCTGTCTCTCTGTCTATAATATGACTGTATATAGCCTAGCCCCCTGTCTCTCTCCTGTCTCTCTATCTATAATAGGACTGTATATAGCCTAGCCCCCTGTCTCTCTATCTATAATATGACTGTATATAGCCTAGCCCCCTGTCTCTCTATCTATAATATGACTATATATAGCCTAGCCCCTGTCTCTCTCCTGTCTCTCTATCTATAATATGACTGTATATAGCCTAGCCCCCTGTCTCTCTATCTATAATATGACTGTATATAGCCTAGCCCCCTGTCTCTCTGTCTATAATATGACTGTATATAGCCTAGCCTCCTGTCTCTCTCCTGTCTCTCTATCTATAATATGACTGTATATAGCCTAGCCCCCTGTCTCTCTGTCTATAATATGACTGTATATAGCCTAGCCCCCTGTCTCTCTCCTGTCTCTCTATCTATAATATGACTGTATATAGCCTAGCCTTCTGTGTCCCCCGTCTCTCTATCTATAATATGACTGTATATAGCCTAGCCCCCTGTCTCTCACCTGTCTCTCTATCTATAATATGACTGTATATAGCCTAGCCCCCTGTCTCTCTGTCTATAATATGACTGTATATAGCCTAGCCCCCTGTCTCTCTCCTGTCTCTCTATCTATAATATGACTGTATATAGCCTCGCCCCCTGTCTCTCTCCTGTCTCCCCCCGTCTCTCTATCTATAATATGACTATATATAGCCTAGCCCCCAGTCTCTCTCCTGTCTCTCTATCTATAATATGACTGTATATAGCCTAGCCCCCTGTCTCTCTCCTGTCTCTCTATCTGTAATATGACTGTATATAGCCTAGCCCCCTGTCTCTCTATCTATAATATGACTGTATATAGCCCAGCCCCCTGTCTCTCTATCTATAATATGACTGTATATAGCCTAGCCCCCTGTCTGTCTATCTATAATATTACTGTATATAGCCTAGCCCCCTGTCTCTCTATCTGTAATATGACTGTATATAGCCCAGCCTCCTGTCTCTCTATCTGTAATATGACTGTATATAGCCTAGCCTCCTGTCTCTCTATCTATAATATGACTGTATATAGCCTAGCCCCCTGTCTCTCTCCTGTCTCTCTATCTATAATATTACTATATATAGCCTAGCCCCCTGTCTCCCTCCTGTCTCCCTCCTGTCTCTCTATCTATAATATGACTGTATATAGCCTAGCCCCCTGTCTCCCTCCTGTCTCCCTCCTGTCTCTCTATCTATAATACGACTGTATATAGCCTAGCCCCCTGTCTCTCTATCTATAATATGACTGTATATAGCCTAGCCCCCTGTCTCTCTCCTGTCTCTCTATCTATAATATGACTGTATATAGCCTAGCCCCCTGTCTCTCTGTCTATAATACGACTGTATATCGCCTAGCCCCCTGTCTCTCTATCTATAATATGACTGTATATAGCCTAGCCCCCTGTCTCGCTATCTATAATATGACTGTATATAGCCTAGCCCCCTGTCTCTCTAGCTATAATATGACTGTATATATCCTAGCCCCCTGTCTCTCTATCTATAATATGACTGTATATAGCCTCGCCCCCTGTCTCTCTATCTATAATATGACTGTATATATCCTAGCCCCCTGTCTCTCTATCTATAATATGACTGTATATATCCTAGCTCCCTGTCTCTCTATCTATAATATGACTGTATATAGCCTCGCCCCATGTCTCCCCCTGTCTCTCTATCTATAATATGACTGTATATTGCCTAATCTCCTGTCTCCCCCTGTCTCTCTATCTATAATATGACTATATATAGCCTAGCCCCCTGTCTCCCCCTGTCTCTCTATCTATTATATGTCTGTATATAGCCTAGCCCCCTGTCGCTCTATCTATAATATGACTGTATATAGCCTAGCCCCCTGTCTCTCTCCTGTGTCTCTATCTATAATATTACTGTATATAGCCTAGCCCCCTGTCGCTCTATCTATAATATGACTGTATATAGCCCAGCCCCCTGTCTCCCCACTCTCTCTCTATCTATAATATGACTGTATATAGCCTAGCCCCCTGTCTCCCTCCTGTCTCTCTATCTATAATATGATTGTATATAGCCTCGCCCCCTGTCTCCCTCCTGTCTCCCTCCTTTCTCTTTCTATAATATGACTGTATATAGCCTAGCCCCCTGTCTCTCTATCTATAATATGACTGTATGTAGCCTAGCCCCCTGTCTCTCTCCTGTCTCTCTATCTATAATATTACTGTATATAGCCTAGCCCCCTGTCTCCCCCCCTGTCTCTCTATCTATAGTATGACTGTATATAGCCTAGCCCCCTGTCTCCCTCCTGTCTCCCCCCTGTCTCTCTATCTATAATATGACTGTGTATAGCCTCGCCCCCTGTCTCTCTCCTGTCTCCCCCCGTCTCTCTATCTATAATATGACTGTATATAGCCTTGCACCCTGTCTCTCTCCTGTCTCTGTATCTATAATATGACTGTATATAGCCTAGCCTTCTGTGTCCCCTGTCTCTCTATCTATAATATGACTGTATATAGCCTAGCCCCCTGTCTCTCACCTGTCTCACTGTCTATAATATGACTGTATATAGCCTAGCCCCCTGTCTCTCTCCTGTCTCTCTATCTATAATATGACTATATATAGCCTAGCCCCCTGTCTCCCTCCTGTCTCCCTCCTGTCTCTCTATCTATAATATGATTGTATATAGCCTCGCCCCCTGTCTCCCTCCTGTCTCCCTCCTTTCTCTTTCTATAATATGACTGTATATAGCCTAGCCCCCTGTCTCCCTCCTGTCTCCCCCCTGTCTCTCTATCTATAATATGACTATATATAGCCTAGCCCCCTATCTCTCTCCTGTCTCTCTATCTATAATATGACTGTATATAGCCTAGCCCCCTGTCTCTCTATCTATAGTATGACTGTATATAGCCTAGCCCCCTGTCTCCCTCCTGTCTCCCCCCTGTCTCTCTATCTATAATATGACTGTGTATAGCCTCGCCCCCTGTCTCTCTCCTGTCTCCCCCCGTCTCTCTATCTATAATATGACTGTATATAGCCTTGCACCCTGTCTCTCTCCTGTCTCTCTATCTATAATATGACTGTATATAGCCTAGCCTTCTGTGTCCCCTGTCTCTCTATCTATAATATGACTGTATATAGCCTAGCCCCCTGTCTCTCACCTGTCTCTCTATCTATAATATGACTGTATATAGCCTAGCCCCCTGTCTCTCTGTCTATAATATGACTGTATATAGCCTAGCCCCCTGTCTCTCTCCTGTCTCTCTATCTATAATACGACTATATATAGCCTAGCCCCCTGTCTCCCTCCTGTCTCCCTCCTGTCTCTCTATCTATAATATGATTGTATATAGCCTCGCCCCCTGTCTCCCTCCTGTCTCCCTCCTTTCTCTTTCTATAATATGACTGTATATAGCCTAGCCCCCTGTCTCCCTCCTGTCTCCCCCCTGTCTCTCTATCTATAATATGACTATATATAGCCTAGCCCCCTATCTCTCTCCTGTCTCTCTATCTATAATATGACTGTATATAGCCTAGCCCCCTGTCTCTCTATCTATAATATGACTGTATATAGCCTAGCCCCCTGTCTCTCTGTCTATAATATGACTGTATATAGCCTAGCCCCCTGTCTCTCTGTCTATAATATGACTGTATATAGCCTAGCCCCCTGTCTCTCTCCTGTCTCTCTATCTATAATAGGACTGTATATAGCCTAGCCCCCTGTCTCTCTATCTATAATATGACTGTATATAGCCTAGCCCCCTGTCTCTCTATCTATAATATGACTATATATAGCCTAGCCCCCTGTCTCTCTCCTGTCTCTCTATCTATAATATGACTGTATATAGCCTAGCCCCCTGTCTCTCTATCTATAATATGACTGTATATAGCCTAGCCCCCTGTCTCTCTGTCTATAATATGACTGTATATAGCCTAGCCTCCTGTCTCTCTCCTGTCTCTCTATCTATAATATGACTGTATATAGCCTAGCCCCCTGTCTCTCTGTCTATAATATGACTGTATATAGCCTAGCCCCCTGTCTCTCTCCTGTCTCTCTATCTATAATATGACTGTATATAGCCTAGCCTTCTGTGTCCCCCGTCTCTCTATCTATAATATGACTGTATATAGCCTAGCCCCCTGTCTCTCACCTGTCTCTCTATCTATAATATGACTGTATATAGCCTAGCCCCCTGTCTCTCTGTCTATAATATGACTGTATATAGCCTAGCCCCCTGTCTCTCTCCTGTCTCTCTATCTATAATATGACTGTATATAGCCTCGCCCCCTGTCTCTCTCCTGTCTCCCCCCCGTCTCTCTATCTATAATATGACTATATATAGCCTAGCCCCCAGTCTCTCTCCTGTCTCTCTATCTATAATATGACTGTATATAGCCTAGCCCCCTGTCTCTCTATCTATAATATGACTGTATATAGCCCAGCCCCCTGTCTCTCTATCTATAATATGACTGTATATAGCCTAGCCCCCTGTCTGTCTATCTATAATATTACTGTATATAGCCTAGCCCCCTGTCTCTCTATCTGTAATATGACTGTATATAGCCCAGCCTCCTGTCCTCTCTATCTGTAATATGACTGTATATAGCCTAGCCTCCTGTCTCTCTATCTATAATATGACTGTATATAGCCTAGCCCCCTGTCTCTCTCCTGTCTCTCTATCTATAATATGACTGTATATAGCCTAGCCCCCTGTCTCCCTCCTGTCTCCCTCCTGTCTCTCTATCTATAATATGACTGTATATAGCCTAGCCCCCTGTCTCCCTCCTGTCTCCCTCCTGTCTCTCTATCTATAATACGACTGTATATAGCCTAGCCCCCTGTCTCTCTATCTATAATATGACTGTATATAGCCTAGCCCCCTGTCTCTCTCCTGTCTCTCTATCTATAATATGACTGTATATAGCCTAGCCCCCTGTCTCTCTGTCTATAATACGACTGTATATAGCCTAGCCCCCTGTCTCTCTATCTATAATATGACTGTATATAGCCTAGCCCCCTGTCTCGCTATCTATAATATGACTGTATATAGCCTAGCCCCCTGTCTCTCTAGCTATAATATGACTGTATATATCCTAGCCCCCTGTCTCTCTATCTATAATATGACTGTATATAGCCTCGCCCCCTGTCTCTCTATCTATAATATGACTGTATATATCCTAGCCCCCTGTCTCTCTATCTATAATATGACTGTATATATCCTAGCTCCCTGTCTCTCTATCTATAATATGACTGTATATAGCCTCGCCCCATGTCTCCCCCTGTCTCTCTATCTATAATATGACTGTATATTGCCTAATCTCCTGTCTCCCCCCTGTCTCTCTATCTATTATATGACTGTATATAGCCTAGCCCCCTGTCGCTCTATCTATAATATGACTGTATATAGCCTAGCCCCCTGTCTCCCTCCTGTCTCTCTATCTATAATATGATTGTATATAGCCTCGCCCCCTGTCTCCCTCCTGTCTCCCTCCTTTCTCTTTCTATAATATGACTGTATATAGCCTAGCCCCCTGTCTCTCTATCTATAATATGACTGTATGTAGCCTAGCCCCCTGTCTCTCTCCTGTCTCTCTATCTATAATATTACTGTATATAGCCTAGCCCCCTGTCTCCCCCCCTGTCTCTCTATCTATAGTATGACTGTATATAGCCTAGCCCCCTGTCTCCCTCCTGTCTCCCCCCTGTCTCTCTATCTATAATACGACTGTGTATAGCCTCGCCCCCTGTCTCTCTCCTGTCTCCCCCCGTCTCTCTATCTATAATATGACTGTATATAGCCTTGCACCCTGTCTCTCTCCTGTCTCTGTATCTATAATATGACTGTATATAGCCTAGCCTTCTGTGTCCCCTGTCTCTCTATCTATAATATGACTGTATATAGCCTAGCCCCCTGTCTCTCACCTGTCTCTCTATCTATAATATGACTGTATATAGCCTAGCCCCCTGTCTCTCTGTCTATAATATGACTGTATATAGCCTAGCCCCCTGTCTCTCTCCTGTCTCTCTATCTATAATATGACTATATATAGCCTAGCCCCCTGTCTCCCTCCTGTCTCCCTCCTGTCTCTCTATCTATAATATGATTGTATATAGCCTCGCCCCCTGTCTCCCTCCTGTCTCCCTCCTTTCTCTTTCTATAATATGACTGTATATAGCCTAGCCCCCTGTCTCCCTCCTGTCTCCCCCCTGTCTCTCTATCTATAATATGACTATATATAGCCTAGCCCCCTATCTCTCTCCTGTCTCTCTATCTATAATATGACTGTATATAGCCTAGCCCCCTGTCTCTCTATCTATAATATGACTGTATATAGCCTAGCCCCCTGTCTCTCTGTCTATAATATGACTGTATATAGCCTAGCCCCCTGTCTCTCTGTCTATAATATGACTGTATATAGCCTAGCCCCCTGTCTCTCTCCTGTCTCTCTATCTATAATAGGACTGTATATAGCCTAGCCCCCTGTCTCTCTATCTATAATATGACTGTATATAGCCTAGCCCCCTGTCTCTCTATCTATAATATGACTATATATAGCCTAGCCCCCTGTCTCTCTCCTGTCTCTCTATCTATAATATGACTGTATATAGCCTAGCCCCCTGTCTCTCTATCTATAATATGACTGTATATAGCCTAGCCCCCTGTCTCTCTGTCTATAATATGACTGTATATAGCCTAGCCTCCTGTCTCTCTCCTGTCTCTCTATCTATAATATGACTGTATATAGCCTAGCCCCCTGTCTCTCTGTCTATAATATGACTGTATATAGCCTAGCCCCCTGTCTCTCTCCTGTCTCTCTATCTATAATATGACTGTATATAGCCTAGCCTTCTGTGTCCCCCGTCTCTCTATCTATAATATGACTGTATATAGCCTAGCCCCCTGTCTCTCACCTGTCTCTCTATCTATAATATGACTGTATATAGCCTAGCCCCCTGTCTCTCTGTCTATAATATGACTGTATATAGCCTAGCCCCCTGTCTCTCTCCTGTCTCTCTATCTATAATATGACTGTATATAGCCTCGCCCCCTGTCTCTCTCCTGTCTCCCCCCGTCTCTCTATCTATAATATGACTATATATAGCCTAGCCCCCAGTCTCTCTCCTGTCTCTCTATCTATAATATGACTGTATATAGCCTAGCCCCCTGTCTCTCTCCTGTCTCTCTATCTGTAATATGACTGTATATAGCCTAGCCCCCTGTCTCTCTATCTATAATATGACTGTATATAGCCCAGCCCCCTGTCTCTCTATCTATAATATGACTGTATATAGCCTAGCCCCCTGTCTGTCTATCTATAATATTACTGTATATAGCCTAGCCCCCTGTCTCTCTATCTGTAATATGACTGTATATAGCCCAGCCTCCTGTCTCTCTATCTGTAATATGACTGTATATAGCCTAGCCTCCTGTCTCTCTATCTATAATATGACTGTATATAGCCTAGCCCCCTGTCTCTCTCCTGTCTCTCTATCTATAATATGACTATATATAGCCTAGCCCCCTGTCTGTCTATCTATAATATTACTGTATATAGCCTAGCCCCCTGTCTCTCTATCTGTAATATGACTGTATATAGCCTAGCCCCCTGTCTCTCTATCTGTAATATGACTGTATATAGCCTAGCCCCCTGTCTCTCTATCTATAATATGACTGTATATAGCCTAGCCCCCTGTCTCCCTCCTGTCTCCCTCCTGTCTCTCTATCTATAATACGACTGTATATAGCCTAGCCCCCTGTCTCTCTATCTATAATATGACTGTATATAGCCTAGCCCCCTGTCTCTCTCCTGTCTCTCTATCTATAATATGACTGTATATAGCCTAGCCCCCTGTCTCTCTGTCTATAATACGACTGTATATAGCCTAGCCCCCTGTCTCTCTATCTATAATATGACTGTATATAGCCTAGCCCCCTGTCTCGCTATCTATAATATGACTGTATATAGCCTAGCCCCCTGTCTCTCTAGCTATAATATGACTGTATATATCCTAGCCCCCTGTCTCTCTATCTATAATATGACTGTATATAGCCTCGCCCCCTGTCTCTCTATCTATAATATGACTGTATATATCCTAGCCCCCTGTCTCTCTATCTATAATATGACTGTATATATCCTAGCTCCCTGTCTCTCTATCTATAATATGACTGTATATAGCCTCGCCCCATGTCTCCCCCTGTCTCTCTATCTATAATATGACTGTATATTGCCTAATCTCCTGTCTCCCCCCTGTCTCTCTATCTATAATATGACTATATATAGCCTAGCCCCCTGTCTCCCCCTGTCTCTCTATCTATTATATGTCTGTATATAGCCTAGCCCCCTGTCGCTCTATCTATAATATGACTGTATATAGCCTAGCCCCCTGTCTCTCTCCTGTGTCTCTATCTATAATATTACTGTATATAGCCTAGCCCCCTGTCGCTCTATCTATAATATGACTGTATATAGCCCAGCCCCCTGTCTCCCCACTCTCTCTCTATCTATAATATGACTGTATATAGCCTAGCCCCCTGTCTCCCTCCTGTCTCTCTATCTATAATATGATTGTATATAGCCTCGCCCCCTGTCTCCCTCCTGTCTCCCTCCTTTCTCTTTCTATAATATGACTGTATATAGCCTAGCCCCCTGTCTCTCTATCTATAATATGACTGTATGTAGCCTAGCCCCCTGTCTCTCTCCTGTCTCTCTATCTATAATATTACTGTATATAGCCTAGCCCCCTGTCTCCCCCCCTGTCTCTCTATCTATAGTATGACTGTATATAGCCTAGCCCCCTGTCTCCCTCCTGTCTCCCCCCTGTCTCTCTATCTATAATATGACTGTGTATAGCCTCGCCCCCTGTCTCTCTCCTGTCTCCCCCCGTCTCTCTATCTATAATATGACTGTATATAGCCTTGCACCCTGTCTCTCTCCTGTCTCTGTATCTATAATATGACTGTATATAGCCTAGCCTTCTGTGTCCCCTGTCTCTCTATCTATAATATGACTGTATATAGCCTAGCCCCCTGTCTCTCACCTGTCTCTCTATCTATAATATGACTGTATATAGCCTAGCCCCCTGTCTCTCTGTCTATAATATGACTGTATATAGCCTAGCCCCCTGTCTCTCTCCTGTCTCTCTATCTATAATATGACTATATATAGCCTAGCCCCCTGTCTCCCTCCTGTCTCCCTCCTGTCTCTCTATCTATAATATGATTGTATATAGCCTCGCCCCCTGTCTCCCTCCTGTCTCCCTCCTTTCTCTTTCTATAATATGACTGTATATAGCCTAGCCCCCTGTCTCCCTCCTGTCTCCCCCCTGTCTCTCTATCTATAATATGACTATATATAGCCTAGCCCCCTATCTCTCTCCTGTCTCTCTATCTATAATATGACTGTATATAGCCTAGCCCCCTGTCTCTCTATCTATAGTATGACTGTATATAGCCTAGCCCCCTGTCTCCCTCCTGTCTCCCCCCTGTCTCTCTATCTATAATATGACTGTGTATAGCCTCGCCCCCTGTCTCTCTCCTGTCTCCCCCCGTCTCTCTATCTATAATATGACTGTATATAGCCTTGCACCCTGTCTCTCTCCTGTCTCTCTATCTATAATATGACTGTATATAGCCTAGCCTTCTGTGTCCCCTGTCTCTCTATCTATAATATGACTGTATATAGCCTAGCCCCCTGTCTCTCACCTGTCTCTCTATCTATAATATGACTGTATATAGCCTAGCCCCCTGTCTCTCTGTCTATAATATGACTGTATATAGCCCAGCCCCCTGTCTCTCACCTGTCTCTCTATCTATAATATGACTGTATATAGCCTAGCCCCCTGTCTCTCTATCTATAATATGACTGTATATAGCCTAGCCCCCTGTCTCTCTCCTGTCTCTCTATCTATAATATGACTATATATAGCCTAGCCCCCTGTCTCCCTCCTGTCTCCCTCCTGTCTCTCTATCTATAATATGATTGTATATAGCCTCGCCCCCTGTCTCCCTCCTGTCTCCCTCCTTTCTCTTTCTATAATATGACTGTATATAGCCTAGCCCCCTGTCTCTCTCCTGTCTCTCTATCTATAATATTACTGTATATAGCCTAGCCCCCTGTCTCCCCCCCTGTCTCTCTATCTATAATATGACTATATATAGCCTAGCCCCCTGTCTCTCTCCTGTCTCTCTATCTATAATATGACTGTATATAGCCTAGCCCCCTGTCTCTCTATCTATAATATGACTGTATATAGCCTAGCCCCCTGTCTCCCTGTCTATAATATGACTGTATATAGCCTAGCCCCCTGTCTCTCTGTCTATAATATGACTGTATATAGCCTAGCCCCCTGTCTCTCTCCTGTCTCTCTATCTATAATAGGACCGTATGTAGCCTAGCCCCCTGTCTCTCTATCTATAATATGACTGTATATAGCCTAGCCCCCTGTCTCTCTATCTATAATATGACTATATATAGCCTAGCCCCCTGTCTCTCTCCTGTCTCTCTATCTATAATATGACTGTATATAGCCTAGCCCCCTGTCTCTCTATCTATAATATGACTGTATATAGCCTAGCCCCCTGTCTCTCTCCTGTCTCTCTATCTATAATATGACTGTATATGGCCTCGCCCCCTGTCTCTCTCCTGTCTCCCCCCGTCTCTCTATCTATAATATGACTATATATAGCCTAGCCCCCAGTCTCTCTCCTGTCTCTCTATCTATAATATGACTGTATATAGCCTAGCCCCCTGTCTCTCTCCTGTCTCTCTATCTGTAATATGACTGTATATAGCCTAGCCCCCTGTCTCTCTATCTATAATATGACTGTATATAGCCTAGCCCCCTGTCTCTCTATCTATAATATGACTGTATATAGCCTAGCCCCCTGTCTGTCTATCTATAATATTACTGTATATAGCCTAGCCTCCTGTCTCTCTATCTGTAATATGACTGTATATAGCCTAGCCTCCTGTCTCTCTATCTATAATATGACTGTATATAGCCTAGCCCCCTGTCTCTCTCCTGTCTCTCTATCTATAATATGACTGTATATAGCCTAGCCCCCTGTCTCCCTCCTGTCTCCCTCCTGTCTCTCTATCTATAATATGACTGTATATAGCCTAGCCCCCTGTCTCCCTCCTGTCTCCCTCCTGTCTCCCTCCTGTCTCTCTATCTATAATATGACTGTATATAGCCTCGCCCCCTGTCTCCCCCCTGTCTCCCTCCTTTCTCTTTCTATAATATGACTGTATATAGCCTAGCCCCCTGTCTCTCTATCTATAATATGACTGTATGTAGCCTAGCCCCCTGTCTCCCCCCCTGTCTCTCTATCTATAATATGACTGTATGTAGCCTAGCCCCCTGTCTCTCTCTCTATAATATGACTGTATGTAGCCTAGCCCCCTGTCTCTCTCTCTATAATATGACTGTATGTAGCCTAGCCCCCTGCCTCTCTCTCTATAATATGACTGAATATATCCTAGCCCCCTGTCTCTCTCCTGTCTCTCTAGCTATAATATGACTATATATAGCCTAGCCCCCAGTCTCTCTCCTGTCTCTCTATCTATAATATGACTGTATATAGCCTAGCCCCCTGTCTCTCTCCTGTCTCTCTATCTGTAATATGACTGTATATAGCCTAGCCCCCTGTCTCTCTATCTATAATATGACTGTATATAGCCTAGCCCCCTGTCTCTCTATCTATAATATGACTGTATATAGCCTAGCCCCCTGTCTGTCTATCTATAATATTACTGTATATAGCCTAGCCTCCTGTCTCTCTATCTGTAATATGACTGTATATAGCCTAGCCTCCTGTCTCTCTATCTATAATATGACTGTATATAGCCTAGCCCCCTGTCTCTCTCCTGTCTCTCTATCTATAATATGACTGTATATAGCCTAGCCCCCTGTCTCCCTCCTGTCTCCCTCCTGTCTCTCTATCTATAATATGACTGTATATAGCCTAGCCCCCTGTCTCCCTCCTGTCTCCCTCCTGTCTCCCTCCTGTCTCTCTATCTATAATATGACTGTATATAGCCTCGCCCCCTGTCTCCCCCCTGTCTCCCTCCTTTCTCTTTCTATAATATGACTGTATATAGCCTAGCCCCCTGTCTCTCTATCTATAATATGACTGTATGTAGCCTAGCCCCCTGTCTCCCCCCCTGTCTCTCTATCTATAATATGACTGTATGTAGCCTAGCCCCCTGTCTCTCTCTCTATAATATGACTGTATGTAGCCTAGCCCCCTGTCTCTCTCTCTATAATATGACTGTATGTAGCCTAGCCCCCTGCCTCTCTCTCTATAATATGACTGAATATATCCTAGCCCCCTGTCTCTCTCCTGTCTCTCTAGCTATAATATGACTGTATATAGCCTAGCCCCCTGTCTCTCTCCTGTCTCTCTATCTATAATATGACTGTATATAGCCTAGCCCCCTGTCGCTCTCCTGTCTCTCTATCTATAATATGACTGTATATAGCCTAGCCCAATGTCTCCCCTCTGTCTCCCTCCTGTCTCTCTATCTATAATATGGCTGTATAAAGCCTAGCCCCCTGTCTCTCTATCTATAATATGACTGTATATAGCCTAGCCCCCAGTCTCTCTCCTGTCTCTCTATCTGTAATATGACTGTATATAACCTAGCCTCCTGTCTCTCTATCTATAATATGACTGTATATAGCCTAGCCCCCTGTCTCTCTCCTGTCTCTCTATCTATAATATGACTGTATATAGCCTAGCCTCCTGTCTCTCTATCTGTAATATGACTGTATATAGCCTAGCCTCCTGTCTCTCTATCTATAATATGACTGTATATAGCCTTGCCCCCTGTCTCTCTCATGTCTCTCTATCTATAATATGACTGTATATAGCCTAGCCCCCTGTCTCCCTCCTGTCTCCCTCCTGTCTCTCTATCTATAATATGACTGTATATAGCCTAGCCTCCTGTCTCTCTATCTATAATATGACTGTATATAGCCTAGCCCCCTGTCTCTCTCCTATAATATGACTGTATGTAGCCTAGCCCCCTGTCTCTCTCCTGTCTCTCTATCTATAATATTACTGTATATAGCCTAGCCCCCTGTCTCCCCCCCTGTCTCTCTATCTATAGTATGACTGTATATAGCCTAGCCCCCTGTCTCCCTCCTGTCTCCCCCCTGTCTCTCTATCTATAATATGACTGTATATAGCCTAGCCCCCTGTCTCCCTCCTGTCTCCCCCGTCTATCTATAATATGACTGTATATAGCCTCGCCTCCTGTCTCTCTCCTGTCTCCCCCCCATCTCTCTATCTATAATATGACTGTATATATCCTAGCCCCCTGTCTCTCACCTGTCTCTCTACCTATAATATGACTGTATATAGCCTAGTCCCCTGTCTCTCTGTCTATAATATGACTGTATATAGCCTAGCCCCCTGTCTCACTGTCTATAATATTACTGTATGTAGCCTAGCCCCCTAACTGTCTCCTGTCTCTCTTTCTATAATATGACTGTATATAGCCTAGCCCCTTGTCTCTATATCTATAATATGACTGTATATAGCCTAGCCCCTTGTCTCTATATCTATAATATGACTGTATGTAGCCTAGCCCCCTGTCTGTCTCCTGTCTCTCTATCTCTAGTATGACTGTATATAGCCTAGCCCCCTGTCTCTCTCCTGTCTCTCTATCTATAATATGACTGTATATAGCCTAGCCCCCTGTCTCTCTCCTGTCTCTCTATCTATAATATGACTGTATATAGCCTAGCCCCCTGTCTCTCCCCCTGTCTCTCTATCTATAATATGACTGTATATAGCCTTGCCCCCTGTCTCCCCCCTCTCTCTCTATCTATAATATGACTGTATATAGCCTAGCCTCCTGTCTCCCCCTGTCTCTCTCCTGTCTCTCTATCTATAATATGACTGTATATAGCCTAGTCCCCTGTCTCCCCCTGTCTCGCTATCTATAATATGACTGTATATAGCCTAGCCTCCTGTCTCCCCTCTGTCTCCCTCCTGTCTCTCTATCTATAATATGGCTGTATAAAGCCTAGCCCCCTGTCTGTCTCCTTTCTCTCTATCTATAATATGACTGTATATAGCCTAGCCTCCTGTCTCCCCTCTGTCTCCCTCCTGTCTCTCTATCTATAATATGGCTGTATAAAGCTTAGCCCCCTGTCTGTCTCCTGTCTCTCTATCTATAATATGACTGTATATAGCCTAGCCCCCTGTCTCCCCCTCTCTCTCTATCTATAATATGACTGTATATAGCCTAGCCCCCTGTCTCTCTCCTGTCTCTCTATCTATAATATTATTGTATATTGCCTAGCCCCCTGTCTGTCTCCTGTCTCGCTATCTATAATATGACTGTATATAGCCTTGCCCCCATCTCTCTCCTGTCTCTCTATGTATAATATGACTGTATATAGCCTAGTCCCCTGTCTCTCCCCCTGTCTCTCTATCTATAATATGACTGTATATATCCTTGCCCGCTGTCTCCCCCCTCTCTCTCTATCTATAATATTACTGTATATAGCCTAGCCTCCTGTCTCCTCCTGTCTCTCTCCTGTCTCTCTATCTATAATATGACTGTATATAGCCTAGTCCCCTGTCTCCCCCTGTCTCGCTATCTATAATATGACTGTATATAGCCTAGCCTACTGTCTCCCCCTGTCTCTCTCCTGTCTCTCTATCTATAATATGACTGTATATAGCCTAGTCCCCTGTCTCCCCCTGTCTCGCTATCTATAATATGACTGTATATAGCCCAGCCTCCTGTCTCTCTATCTGTAATATGACTGTATATAGCCTAGCCCCTGTCTCTCTATCTGTAATATGACTGTATATAGCCTAGCCTCCTGTTTCTCCCTGTCTCTCTCCTGTCTCTCTATCTATAATATTACTGTATATAGCCTAGCACCCTGTCTGTCTCCTGTCTCTCTCCTGTCTCTCTATCTATAATATGACTGTATATAGCCTAGCCCCTGTCTCTCTATCTGTAATATGACTGTATATAGCCTAGCCTCCTGTTTCTCCCTGTCTCTCTCCTGTCTCTCTATCTATAATATTACTGTATATAGCCTAGCACCCTGTCTGTCTCCTGTCTCTCTCCTGTCTCTCTATCTATAATATGACTGTATATAGCCTAGCACCCTGTCTGTCTCCTGTCTCGCTATCTATAATATGACTGTATATAGGCTAGCCCCATGTCTCTCTATCTGTAATATGACTGTATATAGCCTAGCCCCGTGTCTCTCTATCTATAATATGACTGTATATAGCCTTGCCCCCGTCTCTCTCCTGTCTCTCTATGTATAATATGACTGTATATAGCCTAGCCCCCAGTCTCTCTCCTGTCTCTCTATCCATAATATGACTGTATATAGCCTTGCCCCCGTCTCTCTCCTGTCTCTCTATGTATAATATGACTGTATATAGCCTAGCCCCCTATACAGTCATATTATACATAGAGAGACAGGAGAGAGACGGGGGCAAGGCTATATACAGTCATATTATAGATAGCGAGACAGGAGACAGACAGGGGGCTAGGCAATATACAGTAATATTATAGATAGAGAGACAGGAGAGAGACAGGGGGCTAGGCTATATACAGTCATATTATAGATAGAGAGAGAGGGGGAGACAGGGGGCTAGGCTATATACAGTCATATTGTAGATAGAGAGAGAGGGGGAGACAGGGGACTAGGCTATATACAGTCATATTATAGAGAGAGAGACAGGAGAGAGACGGGGGCAAGGCTATATACAGTCATATTATAGATAGAGAGACACGGGGCTAGGCTATATACAGTCTCTCTATCTATAATATGACTGTATATAGCCTAGTCCCCTGTCTCCCCCTCTCTCTCTATCTATAATATGACTGTATATAGCCTAGCCCCCTGTCTCTCTCCTGTCTCTCTCTCTATAATATGACTGTATATAGCCTAGTCCCCTGTCTCCCCCTCTCTCTCTATCTATAATATGACTGTATATAGCCTAGCCCCCTGTCTCCCCCTCTCTCTCTATCTATAATATGACTGTATATAGCCTAGCCCCCTGTCTCTCTCCTGTCTCTCTATCTATAATATTACTGTATATTGCCTAGCCCCCTGTCTGTCTCCTGTCTCGCTATCTATAATATGACTGTATATAGCCTTGCCCCCGTCTCTCTCCTGTCTCTCTATGTATAATATGACTGTATATAGCCTAGCCCCCTGTCTCTCCCCCTGTATCTCTATCTATAATATGAGTGTATATATCCTTGCCCCCTGTCTCCCCCCTCTCTCTCTATCTATAATATGACTGTATATAGCCTAGCCTCCTGTCTCCCCCTGTCTCTCTCCTGTCTCTCTATCTATAATATGACTGTATATAGCCTAGCCCCTGTCTCTCTATCTGTAATATGACTGTATATAGCCTAGTCCCCTGTCTCCCCCTGTCTCGCTATCTATAATATGACTGTATATAGCCCAGCCTCCTGTCTCTCTATCTGTAATATGACTGTATATAGCCTAGTCCCCTGTCTCTCTCCTGTCTCTCTATCTATTATATGACTGTATATAGCCTAGCCCCCTGTCTCTCTATCTATTATATGACTGTATGTAGCCTAGCCCCCTGTCTGTCTCCTGTCTCGCTATCTATAATATGACTGTATATAGCCTTGCCCCCGTCTCTCTCCTGTCTCTCTATCTATAATATGACTGTATATAGCCTAGTCCCCTGTCTCCCCCTGTCTCGCTATCTATAATATGACTGTATATAGCCTAGCCCCCTGTCTCTCTATCTATTATATGACTGTATGTAGCCTAGCCCCCTGTCTGTCTCCTGTCTCGCTATCTATAATATGACTGTATATAGCCTAGTCCCCTGTCTCCCCCCTCTCTCTCTATCTATAATATGACTGTATATAGCCTAGTCCCCTGTCTCCCCCTCTCTCTCTATCTATAATATGACTGTATATAGCCTAGCCCCCTGTCTCTCTCCTGTCTCTCTCTCTATAATATGACTGTATATAGCCTAGTCCCCTGTCTCCCCCTCTCTCTCTATCTACAATATGACTGTATATAGCCTAGCCCCCTGTCTCCCCCTCTCTCTCTATCTATAATATGACTGTATATAGCCTAGCCCCCTGTCTCTCTCCTGTCTCTCTATCTATAATATTACTGTATATTGCCTAGCCCCCTGTCTGTCTCCTGTCTCGCTATCTATAATATGACTGTATATAGCCTTGCCCCCGTCTCTCTCCTGTCTCTCTATGTATAATATGACTGTATATAGCCTAGCCCCCTGTCTCTCCCCCTGTATCTCTATCTATAATATGAGTGTATATATCCTTGCCCCCTGTCTCCCCCCTCTCTCTCTATCTATAATATGACTGTATATAGCCTAGCCTCCTGTCTCCCCCTGTCTCTCTCCTGTCTCTCTATCTATAATATGACTGTATATAGCCTAGTCCCCTGTCTCCCCCTGTCTCGCTATCTATAATATGACTGTATATAGCCTAGTCCCCTGTCTCTCTCCTGTCTCTCTATCTGTAATATGACTGTATATAGCCTAGCCTCCTGTCTCTCTATCTGTAATATGACTGTATATAGCCTAGCCTCCTGTCTCTCTATCTGTAATATGACTGTATAGCCTAGCCCCCTGTCTCTCTCCTGTCTCTCTATCTGTAATATGACTGTATATAGCCTAGCCTCCTGTCTCTCTATCTGTAATATGACTGTATATAGCCTAGCCCCCTGTCTCCCCCTCTCTCTCTATCTATAATATGACTGTATATAGCCTAGTCTCCTGTCTCCCCCTGTCTCTCTATCTATAATATGACTGTATATAGCCTAGTCCCCTGTCTCCGCCTCTCTCTCTATCTATAATATGACTGTATATAGCCTAGCCCCCTGTCTCTCCTGTCTCTCTCTCTATAATATGACTGTATATAGCCTAGTCCCCCTGTCTCCCCCTCTCTCTCTATCTATAATATGACTGTATATAGCCTAGCCCCCTGTCTCCCCCTCTCTCTCTATCTTTAATATGACTGTATATAGCCTAGCCCCCTGTCTCTCTCCTGTCTGTCTATCTATAATATTACTGTATATAGCCTAGCCTCCTGTCTCTCTATCTGTAATATGACTGTATATAGCCTAGCCTCCTGTCTCTCTATCTATAATATGACTGTATATAGCCTAGCCCCCTGTCTCCCCCTCTCTCTCTATCTATAATATGACTGTATATAGCCTAGCCCCCTGTCTCTCTCCTGTCTCTCTATCTATAATATTACTGTATATTGCCTAGCCCCCTGTCTGTCTCCTGTCTCGCTATCTATAATATGACTGTATATAGCCTTGCCCCCGTCTCTCTCCTGTCTCTCTATGTATAATATGACTGTATATAGCCTAGCTCCCTGTCTCTCCCCCTGTATCTCTATCTATAATATGAGTGTATATATCCTTGCCCCCTGTCTCCCCCCTCTCTCTCTATCTATAATATGACTGTATATAGCCTAGCCTCCTGTCTCCCCCTGTCTCTCTCCTGTCTCTCTATCTATAATATGACTGTATATAGCCTAGTCCCCTGTCTCCCCCCTGTCTCGCTATCTATAATATGACTGTATATAGCCTAGTCCCCTGTCTCTCTCC
Source organism: Oncorhynchus kisutch (assembly GCF_002021735.2). NCBI lineage: Eukaryota > Metazoa > Chordata > Actinopteri > Salmoniformes > Salmonidae > Oncorhynchus > Oncorhynchus kisutch. The sequence goes on along the minus strand of NC_034180.2, from coordinate 23,407,464 downwards.
TGCCTCTCTATCTGTAATATGACTGTATATAGCCTAGCCTCCTGTCTCTCTATCTGTAATATGACTGTATATAGCCTAGCCTCCTGTCTCTCTATCTGTAATATGACTGTATATAGCCTAGCCCCCTGTCTCTCTCCTGTCTCTCTATCTGTAATATGACTGTATATAGCCTAGCCTCCTGTCTCTCTATCTGTAATATGACTGTATATAGCCTAGCCCCCTGTCTCCCCCTCTCTCTCTATCTATAATATGACTGTATATAGCCTAGTCTCCTGTCTCCCCCTGTCTCTCTATCTATAATATGACTGTATATAGCCTAGTCCCCTGTCTCCCCCTCTCTCTCTATCTATAATATGACTGTATATAGCCTAGTCCCCTGTCTCCCCCTCTCTCTCTATCTATAATATGACTGTATATAGCCTAGCCCCCTGTCTCTCTCCTGTCTCTCTCTCTATAATATGACTGTATATAGCCTAGTCCCCTGTCTCCCCCTCTCTCTCTATCTATAATATGACTGTATATAGCCTAGCCCCCTGTCTCCCCCTCTCTCTCTATCTATAATATGACTGTATATAGCCTAGCCCCCTGTCTCTCTCCTGTCTGTCTATCTATAATATTACTGTATATAGCCTAGCCTCCTGTCTCTCTATCTGTAATATGACTGTATATAGCCCAGCCCCCTGTCTCTCTATCTATAATATGACTGTATATAGCCTAGCCTCCTGTCTCTCTATCTATAATATGACTGTATATAGCCTAGCCTCCTGTCTCTCTATCTGTAATATGACTGTATATAGCCTAGCCTCCTGTCTCTCTATCTATAATATTACTGTATATTGCCTAGCCCCCTGTCTGTCTCCTGTCTCTCTATCTATAATATGACTGTATATAGCCTTGCCCCCGTCTCTCTCCTGTCTCTCTATGTATAATATGACTGTATATAGCCTAGCCCCCTGTCTCTCTCCTGTCTCTCTATCTATAATATGACTGTATATAGCCTAGCCCCCTGTCTCTCCCCCTGTATCTCTATCTATAATATGACTGTAAAAATCCTTGCCCCCTGTCTCCCCCCTCTCTCTCTATCTATAATATGACTGTATATAGCCTAGCCTCCTGTCTCCCCCTGTCTCTCTCCTGTCTCTCTATCTATAATATGACTGTATATAGCCTAGTCCCCTGTCTCCCCCTGTCTCGCTATCTATAATATGACTGTATATAGCCCAGCCTCCTGTCTCTCTATCTGTAATATGACTGTATATAGCCTAGCCTCCTGTTTCTCCCTGTCTCTCTCCTGTCTCTCTATCTATAATATTACTGTATATAGCCTAGCACCCTGTCTGTCTCCTGTCTCTCTCCTGTCTCTCTATCTATAATATTACTGTATATATCCTTGCCCCCTGTCTCCCCCCTCTCTCTCTATCTATAATATGACTGTATATAGCCTAGCCTCCTGTCTCCCCCTGTCTCGCTATCTATAATATGACTGTATATAGCCTAGCCCCCTGTCTCTCTCCTGTCTCTCTATCTAAATATGACTGTATATAGCCTAGCCCCATGTCTCTCTATCTGTAATATGACTGTATATAGCCTAGCCCCGTGTCTCTCTATCTATAATATGACTGTATATAGCCTTGCCCCCGTCTCTCTCCTGTCTCTCTATGTATAATATGACTGTATATAGCCTAGCCCCCTGTCTGTCTCCTGTCTCGCTATCTATTATATGACTGTATATAGCCTTGCCCCCGTCTCTCTCCTGTCTCTCTATGTATAATAGGACTGTATATAGCCTAGTCCCCTGTCTCCCCCTGTCTCGCTATCTATAATATGACTGTATATAGCCTAGCCCCCTGTCTCTCTCCTGTCTCTCTATCTATAATATGACTGTATATAGCCTAGCCCCCTGTCTCTCTCCTGTCTCTCTATCTATAATATGACTGTATATAGCCTAGCCCCCTGTCTCTCCCCCTGTATCTCTATCTATAATATGACTGTATATATCCTTGCCCCCTGTCTCCCCCCTCTCTCTCTATCTATAATATGACTGTATATAGCCTAGCCTCCTGTCTCCCCCTGTCTCTCTCCTGTCTCTCTATCTATAATATGACTGTATATAGCCTAGTCCCCTGTCTCCCCCTGTCTCGCTATCTATAATATGACTGTATATAGCCTAGCCTCCTGTCTCCCCCTGTCTCTCTCCTGTCTCTCTATCTATAATATGACTGTATATAGCCTAGTCCCCTGTCTCCCCCTCTCTCTCTATCTATAATCTGACTGTATATAGCCTAGCCCCCTGTCTCTCTCCTGTCTCTCTCTCTATAATATGACTGTATATAGCCTAGTCCCCTGTCTCCCCCTCTCTCTCTATCTATAATATGACTGTATATAGCCTAGCCCCCTGTCTCCCCCTCTCTCTCTATCTATAATATGACTGTATATAGCCTAGCCCCCTGTCTCTCTCCTGTCTGTCTATCTATAATATTACTGTATATAGCCTAGCCTCCTGTCTCTCTATCTGTAATATGACTGTATATAGCCTAGTCCCCTGTCTCTCTCCTGTCTCTCTATCTATAATATGACTGTATATAGCCTAGCCCCTGTCTCTCTATCTGTAATATGACTGTATATAGCCTAGCCTCCTGTTTCTCCCTGTCTCTCTCCTGTCTCTCTATCTATAATATTACTGTATATAGCCTAGCACCCTGTCTGTCTCCTGTCTCTCTCCTGTCTCTCTATCTAAATATGACTGTATATAGCCTAGCCCCATGTCTCTCTATCTGTAATATGACTGTATATAGCCTAGCCCCGTGTCTCTCTATCTATAATATGACTGTATATAGCCTTGCCCCCGTCTCTCTCCTGTCTCTCTATGTATAATATGACTGTATATAGCCTAGCCCCCTGTCTGTCTCCTGTCTCGCTATCTATTATATGACTGTATATAGCCTTGCCTCCGTCTCTCTCCTGTCTCTCTATGTATAATATGACTGTATATAGCCTAGTCCCCTGTCTGCCCCTGTCTCGCTATCTATAATATGACTGTATATAGCCTAGCCCCCTCTCTCTCTCCTGTCTCTCTATCTATAATATGACTGTATATAGCCTAGCCCCCTGTCTCTCTCCTGTCTCTCTATCTATAATATGACTGTATATAGCCTAGCCCCCTGTCTCTCCCCCTGTATCTCTATCTATAATATGACTGTATATATCCTTGCCCCCTGTCTCCCCCTGTCTCGCTATCTATAATATGACTGTATATAAACTAGCCCCCTGTCTCTCTCCTGTCTCTCTATCTATAATATGACTGTATATAGCCTAGCCCCCTGTCTCTCTCCTGTCTCTCTATCTATAATATGACTGTATATAGCCTAGCCCCCTGTCTGTCTCCTGTCTCGCTATCTATTATATGACTGTATATAGCCTTGCCTCCGTCTCTCTCCTGTCTCTCTATGTATAATATGACTGTATATAGCCTAGTCCCCTGTCTCCCCCTGTCTCGCTATCTATAATATGACTGTATATAGCCTAGCCCCCTGTCTCTCTCCTGTCTCTCTATCTATAATATGACTGTATATCGCCTAGCCCCCTGTCTCTCTCCTGTCTCTCTATCTATAATATGACTGTATATAGCCTAGCCCCCTGTCTCTCCCCCTGTATCTCTATCTATAATATGACTGTATATATCCTTGCCCCCTGTCTCCCCCTGTCTCGCTATCTATAATATGACTGTATATAGCCTAGCCCCCTGTCTCTCTCCTGTCTCTCTATCTATAATATGACTGTATATAGCCTAGCCCCCTGTCTCTCTCCTGTCTCTCTATCTATAATATGACTGTATATAGCCTAGCCCCCTGTCTCTCCCCCTGTATCTCTATCTATAATATGACTGTATATATCCTTGCCCCCTGTCTCCCCCCTCTCTCTCTATCTATAATATGACTGTATATAGCCTAGCCTCCTGTCTCCCCCTGTCTCGCTATCTATAATATGACTGTATATAGCCTAGCCCCCTGTCTCTCTCCTGTCTCTCTATCTATAATATGACTGTATATAGCCTAGCCCCCTGTCTCTCTCCTGTCTCTCTATCTATAATATGACTGTATATAGCCTAGCCCCCTGTCTGTCTCCTGTCTCGCTATCTATTATATGACTGTATATAGCCTTGCCTCCGTCTCTCTCCTGTCTCTCTATGTATAATATGACTGTATATAGCCTAGTCCCCTGTCTCCCCCTGTCTGTCTATCTATAATATTACTGTATATAGCCTAGCCCCCTGTCTCTCCTCCTGTCTCTCTATCTGTAATATGACTGTATATAGCCTAGCCTCCTGTCTCTCTATCTATAATATTACTGTATATTGCCTAGCCCCCTGTCTGTCTCCTGTCTCTCTATCTATAATATGACTGTATATAGCCTTGCCCCCGTCTCTCTCCTGTCTCTCTATGTATAATATGACTGTATATAGCCTAGCCCCCTGTCTCTCTCCTGTCTCTCTATCTATAATATGACTGTATATAGCCTAGCCCCCTGTCTCTCCCCCTGTATCTCTATCTATAATATGACTGTAAAAATCCTTGCCTCCTGTCTCCCCCCTCTCTCTCTATCTATAATATGACTGTATATAGCCTAGCCTCCTGTCTCCCCCTGTCTCTCTCCTGTCTCTCTATCTATAATATGACTGTATATAGCCTAGTCCCCTGTCTCCCCCTGTCTCGCTATCTATAATATGACTGTATATAGCCCAGCCTCCTGTCTCTCTATCTGTAATATGACTGTATATAGCCTAGTCCCCTGTCTCTCTCCTGTCTCTCTATCTATAATATGACTGTATATAGCCTAGCCCCTGTCTCTCTATCTGTAATATGACTGTATATAGCCTAGCCTCCTGTTTCTCCCTGTCTCTCTCCTGTCTCTCTATCTATAATATTACTGTATATAGCCTAGCACCCTGTCTGTCTCCTGTCTCTCTCCTGTCTCTCTATCTAAATATGACTGTATATAGCCTAGCCCCATGTCTCTCTATCTGTAATATGACTGTATATAGCCTAGCCCCGTGTCTCTCTATCTATAATATGACTGTATATAGCCTTGCCCCCGTCTCTCTCCTGTCTCTCTATGTATAATATGACTGTATATAGCCTAGCCCCCTGTCTGTCTCCTGTCTCGCTATCTATAATATGACTGTATATAGCCTTGCCCCCGTCTCTCTCCTGTCTCTCTATGTATAATATGACTGTATATAGCCTAGTCCCCTGTCTCCCCCTGTCTCGCTATCTATAATATGACTGTATATAGCCTTGCCCCCGTCTCTCTCCTGTCTCTCTATGTATAATAGGACTGTATATAGCCTAGTCCCCTGTCTCCCCCTGTCTCGCTATCTATAATATGACTGTATATAGCCTAGCCCCCTGTCTCTCTCCTGTCTCTCTATCTATAATATGACTGTATATAGCCTAGCCCCCTGTCTCTCTCCTGTCTCTCTATCTATAATATGACTGTATATAGCCTAGCCCCCTGTCTCTCCCCCTGTATCTCTATCTATAATATGACTGTATATATCCTTGCCCCCTGTCTCCCCCCTCTCTCTCTATCTATAATATGACTGTATATAGCCTAGCCCCCTGTCTGTCTCCTGTCTCGCTATCTATTATATGACTGTATATAGCCTTGCCCCCGTCTCTCTCCTGTCTCTCTATGTATAATATGACTGTATATAGCCTAGTCCCCTGTCTCCCCCTGTCTCGCTATCTATAATATGACTGTATATAGCCTAGCCCCCTGTCTCTCTCCTGTCTCTCTATCTATAATATGACTGTATATAGTCTAGCCCCCTGTCTCTCTCCTGTCTCTCTATCTATAATATGACTGTATATAGCCTAGCCCCCTGTCTCTCCCCCTGTATCTCTATCTATAATATGACTGTATATATCCTTGCCCCCTGTCTCCCCCCTCTCTCTCTATCTATAATATGACTGTATATAGCCTAGCCTCCTGTCTCCCCCTGTCTCTCTCCTGTCTCTCTATCTATAATATGACTGTATATAGCCTAGTCCCCTGTCTCCCCCTGTCTCGCTATCTATAATATGACTGTATATAGCCTAGCCTCCTGTCTCCCCCTGTCTCTCTCCTGTCTCTCTATCTATAATATGACTGTATATAGCCTAGTCCCCTGTCTCCCCCTCTCTCTCTATCTATAATCTGACTGTATATAGCCTAGCCCCCTGTCTCTCTCCTGTCTCTCTCTCTATAATATGACTGTATATAGCCTAGTCCCCTGTCTCCCCCTCTCTCTCTATCTATAATATGACTGTATATATCCTAGCCCCCTGTCTCCCCCTCTCTCTCTATCTATAATATGACTGTATATAGCCTAGCCCCCTGTCTCTCTCCTGTCTGTCTATCTATAATATTACTGTATATAGCCTAGCCTCCTGTCTCTCTATCTGTAATATGACTGTATATAGCCTAGCCTCCTGTCTCTCTATCTATAATATTACTGTATATTGCCTAGCCCCCTGTCTGTCTCCTGTCTCTCTATCTATAATATGACTGTATATAGCCTTGCCCCCGTCTCTCTCCTGTCTCTCTATGTATAATATGACTGTATATAGCCTAGCCCCCTGTCTCTCTCCTGTCTCTCTATCTATAATATGACTGTATATAGCCTAGCCCCCTGTCTCTCCCCCTGTATCTCTATCTATAATATGACTGTAAAAATCCTTGCCCCCTGTCTCCCCCCTCTCTCTCTATCTATAATATGACTGTATATAGCCTAGCCTCCTGTCTCCCCCTGTCTCTCTCCTGTCTCTCTATCTATAATATGACTGTATATAGCCTAGTCCCCTGTCTCCCCCTGTCTCGCTATCTATAATATGACTGTATATAGCCCAGCCTCCTGTCTCTCTATCTGTAATATGACTGTATATAGCCTAGTCCCCTGTCTCTCTCCTGTCTCTCTATCTATAATATGACTGTATATAGCCTAGCCCCTGTCTCTCCCTGTCTCTCTCCTGTCTCTCTATCTATAATATTACTGTATATAGCCTAGCACCCTGTCTGTCTCCTGTCTCTCTCCTGTCTCTCTATCTAAATATGACTGTATATAGCCTAGCCCCATGTCTCTCTATCTGTAATATGACTGTATATAGCCTAGCCCCGTGTCTCTCTATCTATAATATGACTGTATATAGCCTTGCCCCCGTCTCTCTCCTGTCTCTCTATGTATAATATGACTGTATATAGCCTAGCCCCCTGTCTGTCTCCTGTCTCGCTATCTATAATATGACTGTATATAGCCTTGCCCCCGTCTCTCTCCTGTCTCTCTATGTATAATATGACTGTATATAGCCTAGTCCCCTGTCTCCCCCTGTCTCGCTATCTATAATATGACTGTATATAGCCTAGCCCCCTGTCTCTCTCCTGTCTCTCTATCTATAATATGACTGTATATAGCCTAGCCCCCTGTCTCTCTCCTGTCTCTCTATCTATAATATGACTGTATATAGCCTAGCCCCCTGTCTCTCCCCCTGTATCTCTATCTATAATATGACTGTATATATCCTTGCCCCCTGTCTCCCCCCTCTCTCTCTATCTATAATATGACTGTATATAGCCTAGCCTCCTGTCTCCCCCTGTCTCTCTCCTGTCTCTATCTATAATATGACTGTATATAGCCTAGTCCCCTGTCTCCCCCTGTCTCGCTATCTATAATATGACTGTATATAGCCTAGCCTCCTGTCTCCCCCTGTCTCTCTCCTGTCTCTCTATCTATAATATGACTGTATATAGCCTAGTCCCCTGTCTCCCCCTGTCTCGCTATCTATAATATGACTGTATATAGCCCAGCCTCCTGTCTCTCTATCTGTAATATGACTGTATATAGCCTAGTCCCCTGTCTCTCTCCTGTCTCTCTATCTATAATATGACTGTATATAGCCTAGCCCCTGTCTCTCTATCTGTAACATGACTGTATATAGCCTAGCCTCCTGTTTCTCCCTGTCTCTCTCCTGTCTCTCTATCTATAATATTACTGTATATAGCCTAGCACCCTGTCTGTCTCCTGTCTCTCTCCTGTCTCTCTATCTAAATATGACTGTATATAGCCTAGCCCCGTGTCTCTCTATCTATAATATGACTGTATATAGCCTTGCCCCCGTCTCTCTCCTGTCTCTCTATGTATAATATGACTGTATATAGCCTAGCCCCCTGTCTCTCTCCTGTCTCTCTATCCATAATATTACTGTATATAGCCTAGCCCCCAGTCTCTCTCCTGTCTCTCTATCCATAATATGACTGTATATAGCCTTGCCCCCGTCTCTCTCCTGTCTCTCTATGTATAATATGACTGTATATAGCCTAGCCCCCTGTCTCTCTCCTGTCTCTCTATCCATAATATTACTGTATATAGCCTAGCCCCCAGTCTCTCTCCTGTCTCTCTATCTATAATATGACTGTATATAGCCTAGCCCCCTGTCTCTCTCCTGTCTCTCTATCTATAATATGACTGTATATAGCCTAGCCCCCTGTCTCCCCTGTCTCTCTCCTGTCTCTCTATCTATAATATGACTGTATATAGCCTAGCCCCCTGTCTCTCTATCTGTAATATGACTGTATATAGCCTATTCTCCTGTCTCTCTATCTATAATATGACTGTATATAGCCGAGCCCCCTGTCTCTCTCCTGTCTCTCTATCTATAATATGACTGTATATAGCCTAGCCCCTGTCTCTCTCCTGTCTCTCTATCTATAATATGACTGTATATAGCCGAGTCCCCTGTCTCTCTATCTATAATATGACTGTATATAGCCTAGCCCCGTGTCTTCCCCTGTCTCCCTAGCTATTTCCCTTAACCCAGATATTACTGCCTGCTCTGTCATCATCACCCCAAGGTGACTGTTATCACTTAATTAAATCCAAGCACGCAGGGAGGTAGAAACAATATTGTTGGCTAGTCACCTGGAGGAAGGAACTTTCCACAGCGTACGGTGGCAGTTTGTGGAAGACAACCAGCAGTAGTTCCCTACTCTGCTCACGGGCTGCATCCCAAATGGCACCCTAATATTCCCATATAGTGCACTACTTTTGACCAGTGCCAAATTCGTCCAGTTGCAGAACTCTGCCGTAGGAGAACCCTTTGAAGAGCCCTTTTTGGTTCCAGGTAGAAATAACCCTTTTGGTTCCAGGTAGAACCCTTTTGTGTTCGACAGTGTCCACCTCATCTCTGGTGATGAGGTGATGTTCTACGGTGCTTTCAAGACAACTGGGAACTCAGAAAAATACAAGGTAAAATCATGACGTCAGTGATCTTCAGGTCGAAAAGTTGGAGCTCTAGAAAGAGGCCAGAGTTCCCGAGTTGGAATTTGATTTTGATTTTTGATTTTTATCTGGATCTCTTTTAGTCCCCATTTGGAATAATCTTCTAAGAGTCCTTAAACATTAAAATACCATTTTTAATACAGACACACGTTCACATACAGCACACTATTACAAACATACATAATACACTAGCATAATGACCCAATAAATACTCAATCTAAAAACATATTGATTCTTCATCTACTATTGTCCCACAACATTTCTATATGTTATATTTAAATCGTTTTAAAATAATGTTGAAATGTATATATTTGATGACCGCTCAAAGCTTTTTCCCAGACTGAGGTTGTTTTTTTCAGAGTCCCCAGTTGTCTTGAATGCACTGAAGTCGGAAGTTGGAGATTTCCGAGTTCCCAGTTGTTTTCAACGCGGCACTAATGCTCTGAGGGGGACGGCAGGGTATTCCCTTTGAGTCAGGAACCAAAACTCCTCCATAGTGACCCGTGAATGCATTTGGTCACATGACAGCTGGATCAGCTGTTCGATTTCACTTACCAGCTTGTCAACTGAGCCAGGATAACAGTCAAACGGATTGGGAAGGAGGTCCCAGTGCTCTTCCAAGCGTTGGAGGTGAGCAGTCATCACTCGTGTGGGACACTCACTGATGCTGTTTTCTGTTAGAAACATGCACAGCTGAGGGAAGGGGGTGGGGTTCTCTTTGGAAAGACTCTCTCTCCAATAAGAATGATTTCCTCTGAATCCGCTGATGATGTCACTTATCGGTAGAACGTTTTTGTATTTCCCCTCTTGTGCAGTTTGTTCAGTTTCTCAAATGTGTCTGTTACATAGGCAAGGAGACACATTTTCTTTTCATTACACAAAAAGTCAACCAAGTCCATTTTTTTTCTCACATCCATTGTTTTTTACATTTTTAAATAAATGTTTTTACCCCTTTTTCCAATTGGTTGTTACAGTCTTGTGCCATTGGTGCAACTCCCATACAGACTCAGGAGCGGCAAAGGTCGAGAGCCGTGCTTCCTCCAAAACACAACCCAACCAAGCCGCACTGCTTCTTGAAACAATGCCCACTTAACCCAGAAACCAGAAGATACACCATACACGTGGCGAGCATGCAGCACTTCACCCAGCCCCCCACAGGAGTCGCTAGTGCACGATGGGACAAGGACATTCCTGCCAGCCAGACCCTCCTCTAACCCAGACAATACTGAGCCATGGGGCTCCTGGTCGCAGCCGGCTGCAACAGAGCCTGGACTCGAACCCAGAATCTCTAGTGGCACAGCTAGCAGTGCCTTAGACCACTGTGCCATTCGGGATGCCTTTTACCACCCTTGTGAATGACAACACTTCCACTCTCAATGCGAAAAATCTTTCCAACGCTCCCCCTCGATAACCAACAAGCCTCGGTGTGAAGTAGAACATTGTCGTGCTCTGATCCCATATCTCCACCTGGTGTTGCGAACAGGTGTGAGCACAGTGGATGTGGTTGGATGCAGTTTACAATCAAAGTTACCTGTGAGTTCTGTGCTCAGCTCTTTTGTTGCCAGTTGCTCTCGGTGTATCATACAATGCGTCCATATGGCAGAGGGAGACATATTCATAACTAGAGTGCAGAGGCCTACCCTCCGTCCTGCCGTTGATGGAGCCCCATCTGTGCAAAAGCCCACCATTCGATCGCATGGCATCTTTTTTTCGTCAATATAGCCACGCAGCACACTGAACATCATTATGTAGAGTGTGTTTGAGCACTACGTAGTCACGGGTCTTTGTAAGTTTCCTTATTTTGTTTCCAGTTTCACTTATTCATTAAAAGATGTGGAATTATACTCACGCTGCGCCTTGGTCTGCTCATTTAGAAGAACGTGACACTGTGCCATTTCATGCTCGGGAATCGTGAGACAGAAAAATATGTCCTAGGGAATAGCATCCCCCGACATGTATCGCGAACAAAAGACAAACCATGGGCATCTCGTCCCTCACAGCTAACGTCCATTTGAAGTGCATAAGCTGGGTTGTTTTTGAGTCATTCCGTTAGCTTCCTCTTGATTGCCAGCAATAGCATCAATGCTTTGTTTACCAGTTATCTGGCATAGGTATCCATATTGAGTTTCTCTGATTCCCCACACACATTGTTTTCACCATGTCAATTGTGGCCGGTAATATCAAAGTCTCTGTAGTAGTGTGTGGTTTCATAGCGTAGCAGGCCTTGCCATTCACCGTGGGAATGATTCAAGTGCAACGGCCAAGTGCGGCCTTTTTCCATGATCTAAGGGCGACTTAGTTAACCACATTACAATGATTTTGAGATACAAAGACTACTGTAATATATTGTTGTTTTGTTGTATAACCCCTAGCTTGGGAACCGCTGTCCTATAGGGATAGCTGAAGGAGCCCTTTGGAACCCTTTTCTCTAAGAGTGTATGTTCTGTTCTCTTTGGAGACCAGGCAGTGTCGCAGAACAGTTCTGATTCCACCGTGACATTGGTTACAGGTAGATTGGATGACTATAGCTCATCAGAATGGTCTTTAGATTCTCTTCATATTTAGTGCCAGCAGCCTTATTTTGTGCGTTTTCCATGTACAGTCAGTAGATCAAGTGATATTTACTCTGCTATAATGTGATACCCCCCCACCCCCACCCAAACAATTGATAATAGTGATCAAATCAAATTGCATTGGTCACGTACACATATTTAGCATATGTTATTGCGGGTGTAGCGAAATGCTTGTATCTCTTCACATCAATCCAATATGTCGTTCTCTTCCCTCCTATGTTTTCTGCTACACAATGGAATTGCGGTGGTTAGTATCTGTCCAGTATGAATGGCTTCTTAGGCTACTGAAAATGATTTGCACTGAATACGAGAGAACAAGTATGATACCGTAGCTTCATACACAGAGAGTGGCTGGCTGGAGGGAGAGTAGAGGAGGAACTGGGGAGCAATCTGTGACGGGTAATTTTGGCTCTAAATAGGACCAATAAATGTGTCATGCTCAGCATAAGCAGAGATTCCTTTCCCCCATGGTAAGCACAAAATCAAATGGGCACAATAAGTATGGTGTGATTTGAAGGGGGTCTCAGTGTGGGGTAGGATGAGTGATTTGAAGGGGGTCTCAGGGTGGGGTAGGATGTGATTTGAAGGGGGTCTCAGTGTGGGGTAGGATGAGTGATTTGAAGGGGGTCTCAGGGTGGGGTAGGATGAGTGATTTGAAGGGGGTCTCAGGGTGGGGTAGGATGAGTGATTTGAAGGGGGTCTCAGTGTGGGGTAGGATGAGTGATTTGAAGGGGGTCTCAGGGTGGGGTAGGATGAGTGATTTGAAGGGGGTCTCAGTGTGGGGTAGGATGAGTGATTTCAAGGGGGTCTCAGGGTGGGGTAGGATGAGTGATTTGAAGGGGGTCTCAGTGTGGGGTAGGATGAGTGATTTGAAGGGGGTCTCAGTGTGGGGTAGGATGAGTGATTTCAAGGGAGTCTCAGTGTGGGGATCTATTTTAAACCATTTTTCTCTAGTAATCTCTCTCGATCTTTCTCTTTCTTTTCTTCTCTTTCTATCTCTCTGTCGCTCTCACATCCTCTCCTGCTCTTCCTGTGCCTATCTCTTTTCATCCAAATGTAGTTTTTCTTAAAACCAACCAGAGCACTGTAGATTGAAGTCATTTACTGAGAACATGATCTGGGCCTAATAGTCCAGGCCATTGCTGTGATTTGTGTATAGAGTGAGGGGTGTCTGTAAATCTGGCAGACCCGGGGATGCACGGCACTGAGAGGTGCTTCAATATCACACGCTCACTCACACGCTGCACAGACACTCTCACAGCGGGAGCCTCTCTCAGCCTACAGTCTGGAGTTGGGATTGAATCCTCCTCCTGTGTGAGCGTGCGTGCCTGTGTGTGGGGGGGGGGGGGGGGGGGGCTGGTGCCTGTGTGCGTATTAGCACTGCTGTGTCCAGCCCTGCTGGAGGTGTTAATTGCAGTGATTGTTCTTAGTGGCTGTGTCTGGACCAACGGAGGACAGCGGTGGGGGGGTGGGGGGGTGGGGGGGGGGGGGGGGGGGGCGGGTGTGAGCATGTGGCCGCCCCATCTCTCTCCATTTTGTCTGACCTAATAGTTAATGATATGTTAATAGTCAATGAGCCCCATCTCGGCTGGCCTCCACTGGGTTGGCTAATATCTGAGAGAGAGAGTGCTCTCTCAGGTCTCTCTCAGGCCAGGCCAGGATTGATGTCTGCTAAACTGTGTCCTTCACAGGAAGTTTGTTTGTCCTCTGGAAGGAACAAGCGTCGGTTACATGAAGTGTTTGCTTAAAGGACTCCGTCATGGTTGTCTGGTTAGTATGTACAAGGTAAAGGAACTGTTTATTGATATTTCCAGGATCATCTCCGTAAAGATAAGTCCTCAAATGCATTGCCAATACAAAATCAAATGTCTTGATAGTTAACACCCGTACAGTATCTGGGTAGAGGTCTACAGTAATGTTAGTTGTAATATCTGGTTGGGTCTGATGCCCTCTCTAACCTATGTGGATCACTAGTTGGGCTGTGTGATGCCAGGGGTTAGAGTTTAGAGGTCAGGGCTGGGGCTGGGACTGAGGTTGGTAACAGGTGCCTGCCCAAGCCAAAGCCTGTTACCTGCCAACAAGATCAACCTAACACACTATTGGTTCTTCTCTTGCTCTCTACTCCCACTGAACTGGGCACAAAAACAAAATGTGCCTCACTCAGTCAAAGCAGTCTGAAATGTTTTTAAATAAATGACTTAAGAACCCCATCTTAATGTAACACATTTCTCCCCTCGAAGTTTGTCTCTGCTGTGATTTATAGCGCACTTTACACAGTGGTTAGCCTGTAAACAGTGGCCGTTTATCACCGTTTATCAGCGATAGAAGCTAGCTACAGAGCAGCTACAACTCCGGTGTGTGTGGTGCTCTGCAGCTTCCCCCTCTAGAGAGCTGCCATTCCTGGGCCGCAGATGCTAGGCGTTTTAAAGAGGAGCAGGCCGGACAGGGAGAAATGATTGGAGGCTGGGTAGGGGGGAGTGCTGGGGCCCAGTGTGACAGGCAGGTGAAGTCTGTGGGGACGGATGATAGCGTTACACCGCCAGAGACCCCATCCTCTGGTCACGGGGTGGCAGAGTGTGTCACTGCTGCCGGGGCTCTGAGGTGCTCTCCCTGAGGGGAACAGAAATGAACTGACAGATGGAAGGAAGAAAAGAGAACCAATGGTTGGTGCTACTGGAATAAAGGACCCCCAGCTCAACTCTCCACAAGCTCTCCTGAAAAATGATAAACAACGACTGGTGGAAGCTATTTGAAAGATGACAGGTGTTGGTTCCTTTTGAAGAAGGACACCATACCAGAGAGAGGAGATGCACTGTAAATGTAAACTAAAGTCAAAACTACGATGTATAAATAATATACTTGGAATGTTATTGTCTATGTTAAACGTAAAAAGCACAGTTTATGATGCAAAATCTTTGTCATCTCTGTGATCTGTGAAAATGAGGAGAAATACATGAAATATAATTATTATTCAGCTTGAGAGCCACACAAATGATTTGATTTAAGCTTTTCCAGACAACACCCAAGATATGCTGCACATGCCTCTCTCTCGAGCAGAGAGCTAAATGAAACGCCAAACTATGAGTCTTCTTTGTCTGCTATGGATGTTAGGCGCTAAATCGGTGCCAGCGTTAGCTGTGTAATGTAAAGAAGAGCAACGTAAAGCTCCTCTTTCTCCTGGCAGATGTGTTTGGAGAAGCTGGCTGGGAGCTAGCTGGCTGGCTGTCTGGCTTCAGCAGGGCCTCAGTGGGAGTTGCTGTTGTCAGCTGCATATCAGCTGGCTGTAAATAGCCCCAGGCTGCCCTGTTTTATCGGCAGGTAGGGAGACTCTCTCGCTCCATCTCTCTCTCTCTCTCTCTCTTTCTCTCTCTCTCCTCACACCAGCTGCCGTTAGCTGCTCCTTTAACGTTGCTTGGGGAAAATAAATGGAAACGCGCCCGCACATATGAAATACCACCGCCGTATGCGCCGCAACGCCGCCCGCGACACGACAGAGTAATCCTCATAGAAAGGTGATCAGATCAGCGGCAGGGACATTTTGCAACATAAATGCCTTGTTGTTTTCAGGACCTGTAGTCTCAGAGCCAGCCTGGAGATGGAGGGGGAGGGAGAAGCCTGTTTTCCTGCAATCTATTACGTTTGGATTTGTGCGTTTCTTTGTGCCGTGTGCCTGTGGTTAGCTGCCCCTACAGAATATACCCAGCCAGTCGGGGAGCTGAAGTTCACTTTAGTGACATAGGTGTCTTAATTGGGCCTGTTGGAGGCTGGGCTCAGAACAGAACGCTGCTTCCAGTCATGATCTAAGAGCAGGGCCGTCATTAGAAATGGGTCTGGACTGGAATGGACCCGCATACTGGTAGACTATATCCAGGAAGTAAAAACACACACATATTACATGGGCCTGGAATGGATCGGCATTCTGCATAGACTTTTCCATCATCCTGGCCTAGACCTAACCAGCATA
>NC_034180.2:22151614-22174114 GCF_002021735.2 Oncorhynchus kisutch | reverse complement strand
TCCTTCTATAGTGCACTACGTTTGACCAAAGCCCCCTCAGACTCAGCCAGCCTTATTTGGTCAATTAGGCCAAAGTCGAGCGCTTCTTCCTTTCTGTCATTTACTCAGACAGACCCAGACACACACCAAGCCATCTTGAGCAGCAACCTACCAACATCATCAAGACCTGCTAATGATGCGTCTCAGAGAGAAAAAACACAGAGAATCTGTCAGTTAGAAAACAAATAGACATTTTATTTCAAAGTTATTTTCTTTTCTTTAAATAAAAACACTGACTTCAATACAAGTCAAATACCTTGAGTTTTCGGTGTGCATTAGCCCCACCATATAGACCATATCTCAGTACAAGCTCTATAGGAATAAGTCCTTTTTAAACCCCACTATGCAGATATCATCCTCTCTCTCTTTCTCCCTATCTTCCCCCTAGTCTGTAGGCTGTGTCCCAATACTTTTGACCCAAGCAACATTGGTCCTGGTCAAAGGTAGTGCCCTATATAGAGAATAGGGTGCTATTTGCGACACAGACCTCCTGTGTGCTGGATGAAGATGAATAACATCCTCTGACATTTTCTGAGGGATCAGAGAGAAAAATGACATGTAATGTTACCTAGGTGACAGCATGGTTGTCGGGGGTGGTAGCAAATGGATTTTGTGGACGACAGTGTGCGTGAGTGTACCAAGGTGCGTCGGGAATAGGGCTGCCTGTCTTGGATTTTGAACTAGTACTGGGTCAGGTGACAGTTAGACAAACAATGCCATATTGCTTTCATTTCTGTCCTGCTTCTCCACAATGGATGGATTTTATTAGCCTGTGTTTCGGGAACGGTTGCTGTTCATGGATGAGAGGTCAATGTTTCTTTGTTGACCCATGCCAGTCTTCTAGAGTCCAGAGCCCTGTTAGCCCAGTCTCCACTAACACCACTGATGTAGTCTATAAGACCCAGACCTTTCTGGTATCAATATTTGGTCTGCTGTGAGTAACACCTATCAGAGAGCAACATGGACCAGGCCGTGATTCAATGGTCCTGAACTGGAAGAGAGTATTGAGCTGTCTTCAGTCACTTCCTGTCACACCTCTCCCGACTCACATCAGGAAATAGACCGCAGCTCCCACAATGCAGTGCAAAGACATACATTACGCACGGTTGTCTCACACATCCCCTGTGACTGCCACTATGAGACTCACGTTATGCGAGGGCTTGTATTTAGTACACCTTTATTCAGCGAAAGGAAAATTTGAATATTTAAATGAAAAATTATCTTCTGTTTTATTTTAATTTTAATTAATAGAACAATCAATTCACCAAACGTCATTATTAGAAACAGGCCGTCATATTTCATATGGAGAGTTCAGGAGCTGAGGCATGGGGTTGTCAACTAGGTCAGCAGAGTGCACTATTGTTAATAGCTGTGTGTGTGTGTGTGTTCTGATCTCAGTGGCCTGTTAATTTACATAGGAGAACCACTGCAGCCTAATTTGATGCACAGATGGCCTGCCTATGCCTGCAGGTCACATCGGGTCTCTGTTGCGCACACACACACACACACACACACACACACACACACACACACACACACACACACAACACACACACACACAACACACACACACACACACACACACACACACACACACACACACACACACACAACACACACACACACACACAGCTGATGTTATCCTCCTGAGTGTGATCATACAACGCAACGGTTTGCATGTAGACATGATGCTGGCTAAGAGAAGCTGAAGCAAAGTGTCCCTCCTGTCCCAATCTCCACTACAAGGTCATCCTGCCCAGATCAGGCAATGGCTCCTTTACACCACAGCAAAGCAATATCGGCTCTTCTTCTTCTACTTCTTACTGCAGGGTCCATAGGTATGTTAGTAAATAATCATCATTTATCATATTATATGTTATAAAATATAAAAAATAAACACAGAATTTCTATCCAATTAATGTCCTGTATACAATTTTACTGTGCTGATAATTTAGGATGCTGTTTTGAACCCATTCTGGCTGTGTCTGTTAAAAATAAACATGAGCTAAAATAAACCCCTGCTAACGGTGGATCATACAGTAAATCAAAAGGCCTGTGCTCAGTTTGACATTACACATCTGTCTGCATTTATAATTTGGAGCGTTGACAAATGGCAGAAGGACGCACAGCCTGCTGGTGATCCATCATCTAAAATTAGTGGAGAGAGAGAGTCCTGGAGGACATGTAAACAGGGCTACCTGAGCAGCGCTCTAGGGGCTCACGCTACCTCTACCCTCTCTCTATCTACCTCTCTCTACCAGTGGCTATACCCCCCCTCTACCTCTACCCTCTCTCTATCTACCTCTCTCTACCAGTAGCTCTACCCCCCCTTCACACTACCTCTACCCTCTCTCTATCTACCTCTCTCTACCAGTGGCTATACCCCCTCCCCTCTACCTCTACCCTCTCTCTATCTACCTCTCTCTACCAGTAGCTCTACCCCCCTTCACACTACCTCTACCCTCTCTCTATCTACCTCTCTCTACCAGTGGCTATACCCCCCCCCCCTCTACCTCTACCCTCTCTCTATCTACCTCTCTCTACCAGTGGCTATACCCCCCCCCCCTACCTCTACCATCTCTCTATCTACCTCTCTCTACCAGTAGCTCTACCCCCCTTCACACGACCTCTACCCTCTCTCTATCTACCTCTCTCTACCAGTGGCTCTATCCCCCCTCACACTACCTCTACCTTCTCTCTCTATCTACCTCTCTCTACCAGTGGCTCTATCCCCCCCCCCCCCCCCCACACTACCTCTACCTTCTCTCTCTATCTACCTCTCTCTACCAGTGGCTCTATCCCCCCTCACACTACCTCTACCCTCTCTCTATCTACCTCTCTCTACCAGTGGCTCTATCCCCCCTCACACTACCTCTACCTTCTCTCTCTATCTACCTCTCTCTACCAGTGGCTCTATCCCCCCCCCCCCCCCTCACACTACCTCTACCTTCTCTCTCTATCTACCTCTCTCTACCAGTGGCTCTATCCCCCCCTCACACTAACTCTACCCTCTCTCTATCTACCTCTCTCTACCAGTGGCTCTCTCCCCCCTCATACTACCTCTACCCTCTCTCTCTATCTACCTCTCTCTACCAGTGGCTCTATCCCCCCCTCACACTAACTCTACCCTCTCTCTATCTACCTCTCTCTACCAGTGGCTCTCTCCCCCCTCATACTACCTCTACCCTCTCTCTATCTACCTCTCTTTACCAGTGGCTCTATCCCCCCTCACACTACCTCTACCCTCTCTCTATCTACCTCTCTCTACCAGTGGCTCTATCCCCCCCTCACACTAACTCTACCCTCTCTCTATCTACCTCTCTCTACCAGTGGCTCTACCCCCCCCCCCTCACACTACCTCTACCTTCTCTCTCTACCAGTGGCTCTATCCCCCCCTCACACTAACTCTACCCTCTCTCTAACTACCTCTCTCTACCAGTGGCTCTATCCCCCCCACACTAACTCTACCCTCTCTCTATCTACCTCTCTCTACCAGTGGCTCTATCCCCCCTCACACTAACTCTACCCTCTCTCTATCTACCTCTCTCTACCAGTAGCTCTACCCCCCTTCACACTATCTCTACCCTCTCTCTATCTACCTCTCTCTACCAGTAGCTCTACCCCCCTTCACACGACCTCTACCCTCTCTCTAACTACCTCTCTCTACCAGTGGCTCTATCCCCCCTCACACTAACTCTACCCTCTCTCTATCTACCTCTCTCTACCAGTGGCTCTCTCCCCCCTCACACTAACTCTACCCTCTCTCTATCTACCTCTCTCTACCAGTGGCTCTATCCCCCCTCACACTAACTCTACCCTCTCTCTATCTACCTCTCTCTACCAGTGGCTCTATCCCCCCTCACACTAACTCTACCCTCTCTCTATCTACCTCTCTCTACCAGTGGCTCTATCCCCCCTCACACTAACTCTACCCTCTCTCTATCTACCTCTCTCTACCAGTGGCTCTCTCCCCCCTCACACGACCTCTACCCTCTCTCTATCTACCTCTCTCTACCAGTGGCTCTCTCCCCCCTCACACTAACTCTACCCTCTCTCTAACTACCTCTCTCTACCAGTGGCTCTATCCCCCCTCACACTAACTCTACCCTCTCTCTATCTACCTCTCTCTACCAGTGGCTCTCTCCCCCCTCACACTAACTCTACCCTCTCTCTATCTACCTCTCTCTACCAGTGGCTCTATCCCCCTCACACTAACTCTACCCTCTCTCTATCTACCTCTCTCTACCAGTGGCTCTCTCCCCCCTCACACGACCTCTACCCTCTCTCTATCTACCTCTCTCTACCAGTGGCTCTCTCCCCCCTCACACTAACTCTACCCTCTCTCTAACTACCTCTCTCTACCAGTGGCTCTCTCCCCCCTCACACTACCTCTACCTTCTCTCTCTACCAGTGGCTCTATCCCCCCTCACACTAACTCTACCCTCTCTCTATCTACCTCTCTCTACCAGTGGCTCTCTCCCCCCTCACACTACCTCTACACTACCTCAGTAAACATTACACTCACAGAAGTTCCATAATAATAAAGACTTTACTAATGTCATATTATGTACTGTATATATACAGTGTTGTAACGATATGCAAATGGTTCAAGTACACAAGGGAAAATAAATAAGCATAAATATGGGTTGTATTTACAATGGTGTTTGTTCTTCATTGGTTTCCCTTTTCTTGTGGCAACAGGTCACAAATATTGCTGCTGTGATATTTCACCCAGTAGATATGGGAGTTTATTAAAATTGGGTTTGTTTTCTAATTCTTTGTGGATCTGAGTGAAATATGTGTCTCTAATATGGTCATACATTGGGAAGGAGGTTAGGAAGTGCAGCTCAGTTTCCACCTCATTTTGTGGGCAGTGTGCACATAGCCTGTCTAACCTTGAGAGCCAGGTCTGCCTTCGGCACTGAGTCTGTACATAGTCAAAGATTTCCTTAATTTTGAGTCAGTGGTCAGGTATTCTGCCACTGTGTACTCTCTGTTTAGGGACACATAGTTTGCTCAGTTTTTTTGTTAATTTCTAGACACATTGGAAATAATTATCTTTTTGTTTTCTCATGATTTGGTTGGGTCTAATTGTATTGCTGTCCTGGGGCTCTGTGTGGTCTCTGTGTTTTTGTGAACAGAGTCCCAGGACCAGCTTGCTTAGGGGACTCTTCTCCAGGTTCATCTCTCTGTAGGTGATGGCTTTGTTATGGTAGATTTGGGAATCGCTTCCTTTTAGGTGGTTGTAGAATTTAACGGCTCTTTTCTGGATTTTGATAATTAGCGGGTATTGCCGTGCATGCATTATCTGGTGTTTACATTGTACGCTGAGGATATTCTTAGAGAATTCTGCATGCAGAATCTCAATTTGGTGTTTGTCCCATTTTGTGAATTCTTGGTTAGTGAGCGGACCCCAAACACCACAACCATAAGTGGCAATGGGTTCTATAACTGATTCAAATATTTTTAGCCAGATCTTAATTGGTATGTCAAATTTTATGTTCCTTTTGTTTCTTATGTCAGATCATTCACAGCTTTGTGGAAGTTACCTGTGGCGCTGATGTTTAGGCCAAGGTATGTATAGTTTTTTGTGTGCTGTAGGGCAACAGTGTCTAGATGGAATTTGTATTTGTGGTCCTGGCGACTGGACCTTTTTTGGAACACCATTATTTTTTGTCTTACTGAGATTTACTGTCAGGGCCCAGGTCTGACAAAATCTGTGCAAAAGATCTAGGTGCTGCTGTAGGCCCTCCTTGGTTGGGGACAGAAGCACCAGATCATCAGCAAACAGTAGAGATTTGACTTCAGATTCTAGTAGGGTGATACCCGGTGCTGCAGACTGTTCTAGTGCCCGCGCCAGTTCGTTGATATATACACTACCGTTCAAAAGTTTGGGGTCACTTAGAAATGTCCTTATTTTTGAAAGAAAAGCAAATTTTTTGTCCATTTTAAAATAACATCAAATTGATCAGAAATACAGTGTAGACATTGTTAATGTTGTAAATGACAATTGTAGCTGGAAACAGCTGATTTTTAATGGAATATCTACATAGGCGTACAGAGGCCCATTATCAGGAACCATCACTCCTGTGTTCCAATGGCACGTTGTGTTAGCTAATCCAAGTTTATCATTTTAAAAGACTAATTGATCATTAGAAAACCCTTTTGCAATTATGTTAGCACAGCTGAAAACTGTTGTACTGATTAAATAAGCAATACAATTGGCCTTCTTCAGACTAGTTGAGTATCTGGAGCATCAGCATTTGTGGGTTCGATTACAGGCTCAAATGGCTAGAAACAAATAACTTTCTTCTGAAACTCGTCAGTCTATTCTTGTTCTGAGAAATGAAGGTTATTCCATGCGAGAAATTGACAAGAAACTGAAGATCTCGTACAACACTGTGTACTACTCCCACCACAGAACAGAGCAAACTGTCTCTAACCAGAATAGAAAGAGGAGTGGGAGGCCCTGGTGCACAACTGAGCAAGAGGACAAGTACATTAGAGTGTCTAGTTTGAAAAACAGAATCCTCACAATTCCTCAACTGGCAGCTTCATTAAATTGTATGAGCAAACACCAGTCTCAACGTCAACAGTGAAGAGGCAACTCCTGGATGCTGGCCTTCTAGGCAGAGTTGCCAAGAAAAAGCCATCTCTCAGACTGGCCAATAAAAAGAAAAGATTAAGATGGGCAAAAGAACACAGACACTGGACAGAGGAAGACCAGCATCCCGGAGTCGCCTCTTCACTGTTGACGAGGGTGAGACTAAAACTGCATCCCTGTCTCACCCCATGGCCCTGTGGGAAGAAATGTGTGTGTTTTTTGCCAATTTTAATCGCACAATTGTGTTTGTGTACATGGATTTTATAATGTCGTATGTTTTTTCTCCAACACCACTTTCCATCCATTCGAATAGCAGACCCTCCAAATTGAGTCGAATGCTTTTTTGAAGTCACAAAGCATTAGAAGACTTTGCCTTTGTTTTGGTTTATTTGTTTGTCAAATAGGGTGTGAATACTTGGTCTGTCGTATGATAATTTGGTAAAAAGCCAATTTGACATTTGTTCAGTACATTGTTTTCACTGAGGAAATGTACGAGTCTTTTTTGGGTTGGAGGGTTTTTATTTTGTCCTGTAGTTCATTCAAGGTAATTGGAGAATCCAGTAGGTTCCTGTAATCTTTAATAGTTGATTCTAAGATTTGTATTTCATCATGTATATGTTTTTAGTCTTTGTTCGTTGTTCGTTGTTATAGAGCCAAAAAGATTGGAGAAGTGGTTTACCCATACATCTCCATTTTGGATAGATCATTCTTCGTGTTTTTCCAGAAGTGGTTAGATTCTATGGATTCTTCAATTACATTGAACTGATTTCTGACGTGCTGTTCCTTCTTTTTCCGTAGTGTATTTCTGTATTGTTTTAGTAATTCACCATAGTGAAGGCGTAGACTCAGGTTTTCTGGGTCTATGTTTTTGTTTGGACAGGTTTCTTTCTTAGGTTTTTACATTCTTCATCAAATCATTTGTCATTGTTGTCCATTTTCTTTGGTTTTCTGTTTTACATGTTTAGATTAGATAGGGAAGCTGAGAGGTCAAATATATTGTTAACATTTTCTACTGCCAAGTTTACACCTTCACTATTACAGTGGAATGTTTTGTCCAGGAAGTTGTCTTTGTTGTTGCCTAATTGGTTTTTGGTAGGTTTCCATCTATATCATTTCTTAATATTACTCAGTTCCTTTGGCTTTGATGCCTCATGATTGAGTATTGCTCTGTTCAAGTAGACTGTGGTTTTGCTGTGATCTGATAGGGGTGTCAGTGGGCTGACTGTGAACGCTCTGAGAGACTCTGGGTTGAGGTCAGTGATAAAGTAGTCTACCGTACTACTGCCAAGAGATGAGCTATATGTGTACCTACCATAGGAGTCCCCTCGAAGCCTACCGTTGACTATGTACATACCCAGCGTGCGACAGAGCTGCAGGAGTTGTGACCTGTTTTTGTTGATTATGTTGTCATATTTGTGCCTAGGGGGGCTTATGGGGGAGGGAATGCTGTCACCTCCAGGCAGGTGTTTGTCCTCCTGTGTTCTGAGGGTGTCAGGTTCTTGTCCAGTTCTGGCATTTAGGCTGCCACAGACTATCACATGTCCCTGGGCCTGGAAATGATTGATTTCCCCCTCCAGGATGGAGAAGCTGTCTTCATTAAACATGGGGATTCTAGTGGGGGGGTATAGGTAGCACACAGGAGGACATTTTTCTCTGTTAAGATCATTTCCTTTTGAATTTCTAGCCAAATGTAAAATGTTCCTGTTTTGACTAATTTAATAGAGTGAGTTAAGTCTGCTCTATACCAAATTAGCATACCCCCTGAGTCCCTTCCCTGTTTCACACCTGGTAGTTTGGTGGATGAGACTACCAGCTCTCTGCAACCTAGAGGGTAACCAGTGGGTCTGCCTCCTCTCTCTATCTACCTCTCTCTACCAGTGGCTCTACCCCCCCTCTTCCTCTACCTTCTCTCTCTACCTACCTCTCTCTACCAGTGGCTCTCTCCCTCACACTACCTCTACCTTCTCTCTCTACCTACCTCTCTCTATCAGTGGCTCTCTCCCTCACACTACATCTACCCTCTCTCTACCTACCTCTCTCTACCAGTGGCTATCCCCCCTCACACTACCTCTACCTTCTCTCTCTATCTACCTCTCTCTGCCAGTGGCTATCTCCCCCACACTACCTCTACCTTCTCTCTCTACCTACCTCTCTTTACCAGTGGCTCTATCCCCCCTCACACTACATCTACCTTCTCTCTCTACCTACCTCTCTCTACCAGTGGCTCTATCTCCCCCACACTACCTCTACCCTCTCTCTACCTACCTCTCTTTACCAGTGGCTCTATCCCCCCTCACACTACCTCTACCTTCTCTCTACCTACCTCTCTCTACCAGTGGCTCTATCCCCCTCACACTACCTCTACCTCTGTTATATCTCTCTCTTTCTCTCAGTCGTTTTCACTGACTCTAACCCCTGTCTTTACCTCTGTCCTCACCCCCAGCTTCTCTCCTGCGTACCAATTTACCTCTCTCCTTGACTCCTCTCTCTCTCTCTCTCCCTTTTACCCTGCACCACTGGTGTATGTGTGTGAAGATAACATCTTACCTATGACTGTCGTGGCGATAACATCACAGCTTACATACACCCCACGTATCTACAAACATGCTGTCTGCCGGCTTGAACCTGAACCTGAGCACCACAGTACAACACAGCAACCATAGTACAGTAGAGAGACGGTCTGCTCTCAGCTCCAAGGGGGGGGGGGGGGGGGGGGTAAACTGTCAAATAGAACAGCAACAGTAGTGTGTGTGTCTAACTGGTAGAAGTATAGGACGTCCCTGGTGGGCTTTTTGTCAGGGCTCTCTCGCCTACGCTGAAGGTGGCAACACCAAGCGAGAGCCTGGGACTACAAAGAGGCGATTGTAGTCGCGTGTTGGAAGGTGAGAATGAGATTTCAAAATGGATGCAATGAGAGAGGAAGGGGGTAAAGAGGGAGAGGAGGAAGAGAGAGAGAGTAGAGGGCCTAAGAGCATGTTCTGTGTTCTGTGGTCTGTTGTTTATATAGGTGACAGAATCAGCCAGCAGATCTGCAGAGTTTCATGCTTTCATGGTCGTGGCAAATACCCCTCTCTCTCTCTCTCTCTCTCTCTCTCTCTCTCTCCTCTCTCTCTCTCTCTCTCTCTCTGTCTCTCCCTGTCTATCTCTCTCTCTCTCTGTCTCTCTCTCTCCCTGTATCTCTCTCTCCCTGTCTCTCTCTGTCTCTCTGTCTCTCTCTATCTGTATGTCTCTCTCTCTCTCTCTCTCTGTATGTCTCTCGCTCTCACTCTCTGTATGTCTCTCTCTCTTTATCTCTCTCTGTCTCTCCCTCTCTATCTGTATGTCTCTCTCTATATATATATATTTACAGTATATATGTCTCTCTCTCTCTCTTGCTCTCTCTCTCTCTCTGCATATCTCTCTCTCTCTCGCTCTCTCTGTATGTCTCTCGCTCTCTCTCTCTGTATGTCTCTTTCTCTCTTGCTCTCTCTCTCTCTCTCTCTGTATGTCTCTTTCTCTCTTGCTCTCTCTCTCTCTCTATCTGCATGTCTCTCTCTCTCTCTATTTGTATGTCTCTCTCTCTCTCTCTCTCTCTCTCTCTCTCTTTGCTCTCTCTCTCTCTCCATGTCTCTCTCTCTCTCTCTCTATTTGTATGTCTCTCTCTCTCTCTATATATATATATATATATATATATTAATGTCTCTCTCTCTCTCTCTCTCTCTCTCTCTCTCTCTGTATCTCTCTCTCTCTCTGTATGTCTCTCGCTCTCACTCTCTGTATGTGTCTCTCTCTCTCTCTCTCTCTCTCTTGCTCTCTCTCTCTGCATGTCTCTCTCTTTCGTTCTCTCTCTCGCTCTCTGTATGTCTCTCTCTCTCTATTTCTCTCACTTCCATCATCTCCAGTTCTCTGTTGAATATTAATAGCACCTACTTTTCTGCTCGGTCTCTGTCCCACACATGCAGATTTATCAAAATTACTGCTGCTCGCCGCTCTGTGTGTGTGTGTGAGAGCGCGTACGTGCGTATGTAAGATGACACATTCAGGGAGGGCTCTGCCAGGTGTGTGGTGGTTGTAGCAATCAGGGAGAACAGAAAAGCACTGACTCCACAGCAATGCAGACAGTTCTATACCCCAGAGCTCTGTTCTACACTTCCACAGAACAAATCTCACTATTTATAATATTTTCTCTCTCGCTCCCACAGCGGCGGAGTCTGATCATGTGGATGGCGGACTGTCCATGTCTGACTCCCTCACCCTCCCTCACCCTCACCCCCTGTTGTCCCACCCGGCCCTGCTGGACCCCAGCCTATCAAACAGCCTGGCCATGGGTCTGGTTGACCACGACCTGCTCACCTGTGGCCAGTGTCAGATGAACTTTCCCCTGGGAGACATCCTGCTCTTCATCGAGCACAAGAAGAAGCAGTGCCAGGCCCTACTGCAAGGCCACGGCTGCTACGACAAGATGGCCGCTGACCGCAGCAGCCCCTCCCCGCCCCACCAGCAGCAGCAGAACCAGGGTCGCCACGGCCACTGCCAGCTGAGGAAAGTGGTGGAACCGGTGGAAATTGGAATCCAGGTGACACCAGAGGACGAGAGGCTGATGGTGACGCCGACCAAAGGAATTTTCCCCAAGCAGGAGAGCGTCCTGGCTGGTAGGTTACACATACACAGTACACACACACGCACGCAGCACGCACGCACGCACGCACGCACGCACGCACACACACACACACACACACACACACACACACACACACACACACACACACACACACACACACACACACACACACACACACACACACACACACACACACACACACACACAAACCTGCACTGTCTCTCTAAAAACACAGACGTGCACTGTCTCTCTCACTTGCACTTAATCATCATACACACAGACCTGCGCTGTCTGTCTGTCTGTCTGTCTGTCACACAGCTCTCCAGAACTGAT
Organism: Oncorhynchus kisutch; assembly: GCF_002021735.2. NCBI lineage: Eukaryota > Metazoa > Chordata > Actinopteri > Salmoniformes > Salmonidae > Oncorhynchus > Oncorhynchus kisutch. The sequence goes on along the minus strand of NC_034180.2, from coordinate 22,162,538 downwards.
GACCATTCTCTCTCCTCTCATTTACCTCTGTAGCAGTCATACAGGGCCTTCCTGTTGAGATTGTGCTAGTGCTCACACCCAAATTAGAGAGCGAGAGTAGTGAGAGAAGGAGAGAGAAAGAGAAGGAGAGAGAGGGAGAGCTGTTTTTTCCTTCAGCGGATTTCATTAGGGCGGGTGCCGTGAGGAGAGGAGAGAGGAGAAACAGCACATTACCCACTCAAGGCCCTAAAACCCCCTCAAGGACTCGGCTAGTTGAAACAAATTGTACACCCCTACTCTCATGGACAAATCCAGCCTAAGCCATCTGCTTAAAAGGTGAAAAGCTCATTAAGATTCAAATAGGCACAAAGAAAGAGGAAAACCGGAGCAGGATTAAAATAGGTAGTTTCCTATTCAGTGAGGTAAGAGGCATTTTACTTTAGAGCAGCTGGAGGCATGGGGAGAGAGAGCTCCTTTCCACCAGACTTATCTTTCACAACAGTCCTCCACAAAGAAACCCAGAGGGAACACAGGGGAAATGGGTCTCATCATTTTTTTAAATTCTGGGATGGACAAAGTTACCGCGGGGAAACCAACGCAGGGGAGCGGTTTATAACACCGACTCGGTCTTAATCATAACAGCTTTTCTTTAGATTTTCTTGTTCTCTTCTCTCTTTCTTTTTTCTGTCATCCGTCTCCATTTCCTTCTTTCTGCAATCGTTATTTGTGAAGGTAACCCGCGGGGGCAAAGATGATTTATTCCTTGCCACCACTGCTACGATACTCGTATTTAGATGTCCCTTAATAATCAGGAAATGTCTCCACACTGATTCCTGATTCAGACTGGTAGTCATTACAGACAGAGAACAGATGTGGAGGTTTATCTGAATATGTTCATATTGCCCTGGAATGCGGTATTTTATATAAAACAGAGGATTGATGGCTACTGTGTAGTATTTTAGAACTGAACAGTACTATTCTGCACCGAGTCATGCTCTCCCAAGTCTGCAAATCCATGGAATAGGACTCCGGTTCTATTTTGTGTGTTTTTCTTCTGAACTGGGGCCATGATTAAGAGGGACGGCCGGGGGCATTCGTATTGTGCCACTAGAGGTGAAATTCTTGGACCGGCGCAAGACGAACGAAAGCAAAAGCATTTGCCAAGAATGTTTTCATGAATCAAAAACCACACTCCAGTGTGTGTGGGCTCTGCGATTTGGCCGGTGCTGTAAAACACCAGTGTTTAGGGGAACTGTGTAACTCCTCTCAACACCTCTCAGAAGGTCCCTTCCTTTCTGCCTTAGAATGCACTCCACTGCAGCTCCCTGCATGTGCAGTTTAACAGTTGATCTATTTTTATAGAGCTAGCTACATAAACACCAAATAGCTATTTGATATGGTCATCTGAGTCATGTTCAAAATGTGTCTTAAATTTAATCTTCATCTTATTTATTTTTTTAAATGTTGTGCTCTTATTCTCCAAGGAGGGAGAGGTAGACTGTAAATAGACCACGACTTAATGACACCTCACAGCTGCGTGGAGCCTGCCTTGAGAAGTGTACTCAGGCATGTGCACTAATTGATTGGTATTGTTAATTTGAGGTCGCGTTAAGGGGATTTAGTATTCATATTTGATAGTCTGCAGAGCATCTTCGGATGGTCTATCCAAATAAATATGTTACCACATATTATCAACAACTATCTTACTGCATAGTCTTTTTGTGAAATCAGCTCTACATTTAAAAATAAATTATGCTTGTGAAAAATCTAATTGCACAATATTTATTTTAATAACAGAACTTGGAAATTATTTCCAGATTAAAAAGGAAAAACATATTAGAGGTGAAATCTGATGTGCGAAGCACCAATAGCAAATTAAACCACACCAGTAGCATTTAATGTTACTAAGTTCTTCTCACAGTCTTATACAATTAACACATTAAATATATCCAAGAAGATGAACTTAATAAGTAATTTTTTTTGCTAGCGTTTAATTTAGAGAATAATCAAGGAAGATTAAATTAAGGACAGGCGAAATGTGCCTTTGTAAATATTATTCCAGTTTTTACAGGAGTACATTTTACACCTTAAATTATTGTGAGAGAGCGAAGAGATAAAGAGAGAGAGATGGAGAGGGAGTGAAAGACAGGGCAAGAGCGAGAGAGAATGGGGTGTGAGAGATAGAAAGCAGGGCGAGGAACAGAGGTGCCGTCCTCAGAAAGAGATTAAGAAGCTTGAATGTCAGTTTGTGCGTGGGACTAAACACAAGCCTGCAGCCAACCCCCATTCATAATTGCCTCCCAGCAGGGTAAAGTATTCTTTTAGGCTAAACCTTTCCTCTTCCATTTGTTCTCAACATGAAATGGAAAAGAGGAAAAGAAGACAGACACACAAACACACTGCTTTAAAAAAATAGAAGCGGTATCTTTGCTCTCTAAGTAGTGATAATTTGGCATTAATTGTTAGTTTTTTCCCTCTTTAAATATATCCATCTGGCAGCTTCTGAGGGAGGGAGGGAGGGATAGCTTCCACAGTAATAGTAGCAGCTGATTGTGAACAGAACAACATTATCAGTCTCTGTGCTCTGAGGGCCTCTGTCTCAGCCTCTCTCTGTTCTGATAAGTCTTCACGTCCAAACAGCAGTTTGATGTGTGTCTGGGGGAGAGAGGGGATACTCCCTAGCAGACATAGATGTGTTGTTTTGACAGGCTGCACACTCTCTTGCTTCACCCAGCCATCAGACACCATCTCATCACCACACTACACACCTGCCCTGCGACTGACAGCTCTCACACAGGAAGGGGAGGGGCCAGGACTGAGTGATCACTCCCTGCCATCTGGAGTGTGTTTTCAGTACAGCAGGCAACCTGGCTGAAATAGTCTGTTTTGTTATTTAGTATGTCTGTGGAGGAAACACAACACAGAGCATATCTGAAAGCAGAACGCAGTGGTGTACACAACAACCCAGCCCCTACTCCGTTCAGGATGTTGATTAAAAAAATGCTTTGATATCCAAAATCCTTATCAAGGGGGAAAGAAAGAAAAGAACAGAAAAACGCTCCTCAGCTTAGAGAAATGTCGTCCACACCTGCATCACCTCGTATTCCATTCCCTTTTACAGTAGTCATTCTCTTCCTCCCCTGACCTGGCCTGCTGTAAGGAAAGTCAATGTTATATATGAGTATATAGGGCAGCCATTGAAGTGGAACCACTTCTGGGTTGAATTGAATCGTTTTTCTACTCTCCAGTATCAGCAGGACACGGAGCCTTGCTCAGCGACTGCCTTATATTGCCACTTAGCCGTCTTAAGATTCAGCGCGATTTAATTATGTTTAATAGACCCTAATTAAATAAAAATATGACATTACCACTATTGCCCGGGGCTAGGAGCGCCAGCGCTGTGGGCAAGAGAGAGGGAGAGAGGGAGAGAGGGAGAGGGAGAGAGATAGAGCGAGAGGGAGAGAGGGGGGGAGAGAGAGGGAGAGAGAGAGGGGGGGGGGGAGAGAGAGAGCGAGGGAGAGAGGGAGAGAAGGAGAGAGAGAGAGAGGGAGAGAGAGGGAGAGAGAGAGAAGGAGAGAGGGAGAGAGAGAAGACACAGTGTGAGACTGAGGTTGTGTCTCAGAGGGTACCCTATATACAGTAGTGTACAACTTTTGACCAGATCCCAGGGTGCCATTTGGGACACAGAAATATCCCCCAGAGCCACCTACCCTGTGGCTCGACCAGGTTAACATCCATAGATACAGAGCCTTTCGCCTGGGGAAAACTTGTGGAAATAAGCCCTGACCGTCAGATTGCACTCAGATAGTCAATTGTATGTTATTAAGCGATCAAAATGTAAGAAAAGGGAAGGGAGGGAGGGCGAGAGAATCTATCCGCCACCGCCGTCTCCACTTCCACCCCTTAATGTAGTTGGCTAGTTTGAGTGGGTGAGTGAGTGAGTTGCTGAGAGATAGGGAGCGTTTAAGTCCTTCCTGTCCTCTCGTTATTTTATTGCAGATTGATTGGAGGTCTCGGGAGAGAGTGATGAGCGGAGATTGGAGCAGTACTATTTCTCACTTCTTCTGACGTAAGGACAATCAGTGTGGCGTTTCATTGGATGAGGCAACAAAATGACCCAATCTCATTACCAATCAGAGTTATGCATGTGTGCTATGCATTTATACTATTTCATATGACGCCTTTGAAAAGGCTTATATGGTGGTAATAGTCTTCAGAATAGTCCCATAAGGCTATGTAAATAAGCCAAGGGACTGCACTGTGGCTTAGCCACCAACTTTGTGAATGTATGAGTGTTGATGGGAGAGTTGAGGAGGAAGTTGGTAGTTGTGAGATCTGTGAAGAGGTGTCATAGCTCTGAGACATTCAGGTGACAAAATCCCTTTTCCCATACTCCCCTGGCTGTTGCCCAAACATACACTACCTCTCCCCCTTGGCCACCATACACTACCTCTCCCCCTTGGCCCCACCATACACTACCTCTCCCCCTTGGCCCCACCATACACTACCTCTCCTCCTTGGCCCCACCATACACTACCTCTCCCTCTGGCCCCACCATACACTACCTCTCCCTCTGGCCCACCATACACTACCTCTCCCCCTTGGCCACCATACACTACCTCTCCCCCTTGGCCCCACCATACACTACCTCTCCCCCTTGGCCCACCATACACTACCTCTCCCCCTTGGCCCACCATACACTACCTCTCCCCCTTGGCCCCACCATACACTACCTCTCCCCCTTGGCCCACCATACACTACCTCTCCCCCTTGGCCCCACCATACACTACCTCTCCCCCTTGGCCCCACCATACACTACCTCTCCCCCTTGGCCCCACCATACACTACCTCTCCCCCTTGGCCACCATACACTACCTCTCCCCCTTGGCCCACCATACACTACCCCTCCCCCTTGGCCCACCATACACTACCTCTCCCCCTTGGCCCCACCATACACTACCTCTCCCCCTTGCCCACCATACACTACCCCTCCCCCTTGGTCCCACACCATACACTACCTCTCCCCCGTCGCCCACCATACACTACCTCTCCCCTTGGCCCCACCATACACTACCTCTCCCCCTTGGCCCACCATACACTACCTCTCCCCCTTGGCCCACCATACACTACCTCTCCCCCTTGGCCACCATACACTACCTCTCCCCCTTGGCCCCACCATACACTACCCTCTCCCCCTTGGCCACCATACACTACCTCTCCCCCTTGGCCCACCATACACTACCTCTCCCCCTTGGCCCCACCATACCACTACCTCTCCCCCTTGGCCCCACCATACACTACCTCTCCCCTGGCCCACAAACTACTCTCCCCTTGGCCCACCATACACTACCTCTCCCCCTTGGCCCCACCATACACTACCTCTCCCCCTTCGCCCACCATACACTACCTCTCCCCCTTGGCCCCACCATTACACTACCTCTCCCCCTTGGCCCCACCATACACTACCTCTCCCCCTTGGCCCCACCATACACCACCTCTCCCCCTTGGCCCACCATACACTACCTCTCCCCCTTGGCCCACCATACACTACCTCTCCCCCTTGGCCCACCATACACTACCTCTCCCCCTTGGCCCACCATACACTACCTCTCCCCTTGGCCCACCATACACTACCTCTCTCCCTTGGCCCACCATACACTACCTCTCCCCCTTGGCCCACCATACACTACCTCTCCCCCTGGCCCCCCTGGCCCCACCATACACTACCTCTCCTCCTGGCCCACCATACACTACCTCTCCCTCTGGCCCCACCATACACTACCTCTCCCCATTGGCCCCACCATACACTACCTCTCCCCCTTGCCCCACCATACACTACCTCTCCCTCTGGCCCCACCATACACTACCTCTCCCCCTTGGCCCACCATACACTACCTCTCCCCCTTGGCCCACCATACACTACCTCTCCTCCTGGCCCACCATACACTACCTCTCCCCCTTGGCCCCACCATACACTACCTCTCCCTCTGGCCCCACCATACACTACCTCTCCCCCTTGGCCCCACCATACACTACCTCTCCCCCTGGCCCCACCATACACTACCTCTCCTCCTGGCCCACCATACGCTACCTCTCCCTCTGGCCTGTAGGTATAACTGTAGCTGTGGTCTGTAGGTATAACTGTAGGTGTAGACTGTAGCTGTGGACTGTAGGTATGGCTGTAGCTGTAGACTGTAGCTGTAGACTGCAGCTGTGGACTGTAGGTATAACGGTAGCTGTGGTCTGTAGGTATAACTGTAGCTGTGGTCTGTAGGTATAACTGTAGATATGGACTGTAGGTATAACTGTAGCTGTAGACTGTAGCTGTGGTCTGTAGGTATAACTGTAGCTGTGGTCTGTAGGTATAACTGTAGCTGTGGTCTGTAAGTATAACCATAGCTGTGGTCTGTAGGTATAACTGTAGCTGTGGTCTGTAGGTATAACTGTAGCTATGGACTGTAGGTATAAATGTAGCTGTGGTCTGTAGGTATAACTGTCGCTGTGCACTGTAGGTATAACTGTAGCTGTAGAATGTAGCTGTGGTCTGTAGGTATAACTGTAGCTGTGGTCTGTAGGTATAACTGTAGCTGTAGACTGTAGATATGGACTGTAGGTATAACTGTAGCTATGAACTGTAGGTATAACTGTAGCTATGGACTGTAGGTATAACTGTAGCTATGGACTGTAGGTATAACTGTAGCTGTAGACTGTAGATATGGACTGTAGGTATAACTGTAGCTGTAGACTGTAGATATGGACTCTATGTATAACTGTAGCTGTGGACTGTAGGTATAACTGTAGCTGTGGTCTGTAGGTATAACTGTAGCTGTGGTCTGTAGGTAGGTATAACTGTAGCCATGGACTGTAGGTATAACTGTAGCTGTGCTCTGTAGGTATAACTGTAGCTGTGGTCTGTAGGTATAACTGTAGCTGTGGTCTGTAGGTATAACTGTAGCTGTGGTCTGTAGGTATAACTGTAGCCGTGGTCTGTAGGTATAACTGTAGCTGTGGTCTGTAGGTATAACTGTAGCTGTGGTCTGTAGGTATAACTGTAGCTGTGGACTGTAGGTATAACTGTAGCTGTGGTCTTTTGGTTTTAACTGTAGCTGTGGTCTGTAGTTATAACTGTAGCTGTGGTCTGTAGGTGTAACTGCAGCTGTGGTCTGTAGGTATAACTGTAGCTATGGACTGTAGGTATAACTGTAGCTATGGACTGTAGGTATAACTGTAGCTGTAGACTGTAGATATGGACTGTAGGTATAACTGTAGCTGTAGACTGTAGATATGGACTGTAGGTATAACTGTAGCTGTAGACTGTAGATATGGACTGTAGGTATAACTGTCGCTGTGTACTGTCGGTATAACTGTAGCTGTGGACTGTAGCTGTAGACTGTATGTTTAACTGTAGCTGTAGACTGCAGGTTTAACTGTAGCTGTAGACTGTAGTTATAACTTTAGGTGTAGACTGTAGGTATAACTGTAGCTGTAGACTGTAGCTGTAGACTGTAGGTATAACTGTAGCTGTGGACTGTAGGTATAACTGTAGCTGTAGACTATAGCTGTAGACTGTAGGTATAACTGCAGCTGTAGATTGTAGGTATAACTGTAGCTGTAGACTGTAGCTGTGGACTGTAGGTATAACTGTAGCTGTAGACTGTAGGTATAACTGTAGCTGTAGACTGTAGGTATAACTGTAGCTGTAGACTGCAGGTTTAACTGTAGCTGTAGACTGTAGGTATAACTGTAGCTGTAGACTGTAGGTATAACTGTAGCTGTGGTCTGTAGGTATAACTGTAGCTGTAGACTGTAGGTATAACTGTAGCTGTAGACTGCAGGTTTAACTGTAGCTGTAGACTGTAGGTATAACTGTAGCTGTAGACTGTAGGTATAACTGTAGCTGTAGACTGCAGGTTTAACTGTAGCTGTAGACTGTAGGTATAACTGTAGCTGTAGACTGTAGGTATAACTGTAGCTGTAGACTGCAGGTTTAACTGTAGCTGTAGACTGTAGGTATAACTGTAGCTGTAGACTGTAGGTATAACTGTAGCTGTAGACTGTAGGTATAACTGTAGCTGTAGACTGTAGGTATAACTGTAGCTGTAGACTGTAGGTATAACTGTAGCTGTAGACTGTAGCTGTAGACTGTAGGTATAGCTGTAGACTGTAGCTGTAGACTGTAGGTAGAACTGTAGCTGTAGACTGTAGCTGTAGACTGTAGGTAGAACTGTAGCTGTAGGCTGTAGACTGTAGGTATAGCTGTAGACTGTAGCTGTAGACTGTAGGTATAACTGTAGCTGTAGACTGTAGGTATAACTGTAGCTGTAGACTGTAGGTATAACTGTAGCTGTGGACTGTAGGTATAACTGTAGCTGTAGAACGTAGGTATAACTGTAGCTGTAGACTGTAGCTGTGCGCTGTAGGTATAACTGTAGCTGTGGTATGTAGGTATAACTGTAGCTATGGACTGTAGGTATAACTGTTGCTGTGCGCTGTAGGTATAACTGTAGCTGTAGACTGCAGCTATGGACTGTAGGTATAACTGTAGCTGTGCGCTGTAGGTATAACTGTAGCTGTGGTCTGTAGGTTTAACTGTTGCTATGGTCTGTAGGTATAACTGTAGCTGTGGTCTGTAGGTATAACTGTAGCTGGTGTCTGTCGGTATAACTGTAGCTGTGGTCTGTAGGTATAACTGTAGCTGTGGTCTGTAGGTATAACTGTAGCTGTGGTCTGTAGGTATAACTGTAGTCGTGGTCTGTAGGTATAACTGTAGCTGTGGTCTGTAGGTATAACTGTAGCTGTGATCTGTAAGTATAACTGTAGCTGTGGTCTGTAGGTATAACTGTAGCTGTGGTCTGTAGGTATAACTGTAGCCGTGGTCTGTAGGTATAACTGTAGCTGTGGTCTGTAGGTATAACTGTAGCTGTGATCTGTAAGTATAACTGTAGCTGTGGTCTGTAGGTATAACTGTAGCTGTGGTCTGTAGGTATAACTGTAGCTGTGGTCTGTAGGTATAACTGTAGCCATGGACTGTAGGTATAACTGTAGCTATGGACTGTAGGTATAACTGTAGCTGTGGTCTGTTGGTATAACTGTAGCTGTGGTCTGTAGGTATAACTGTAGCTATGGTCTGTAGGTATAACTGTAGCTGTGGTCTGTAGGTATAACTGTAGCTGTGGTCTGTAGGTATAACTGTAGCCGTGGTCTGTAGGTATAACTGTAGCTGTGGTCTGTAGGTATAACTGTAGCTGTAGACTGTAGGTATAACTGTAGCTGTAGACTGTAGGTATAACTGTAGCTGTAGACTGTAGGTATAACTGTAGCTGTGGACTGTAGCTGTAGACTTAACTGTAGCTGTAGACTGTCGGTATAACTGTAGCTGTGGACTGTAGCTGTAGACTGTATGTTTAACTGTAGCTGTAGACTGTAGGTATAACTGTAGCTGTAGACTAGGTATAACTGTAGCTGTATCTGTGGCTGTATCTGTGGCTGTAACTGTGGCTGTAACTGTGGCTGTAACGGTGGCTGTATTTGTGGCTGTAACTGTGGCTGTAACGGTGGCTGTAACGGTGGCTGTAACGGTGGCTGTAACGGTGGCTGTATCTATGGCTGTAACTGTGGCTGTAACGGTGGCTGTAACGGTGGCTGTATCTGTGGCTGTAACGGTGGCTGTAACGGTGGCTGTATCTGTGGCTGTAACGGTGGCTGTAACGGTGGCTGTAATGGTGGCTGTATCTGTGGCTGTAACTGTGGCTGTAACGGTGGCTGTAACGGTGGCTGTAACGGTGGCTGTATCTGTGGCTGTAACGGTGGCTGTAACGGTGGCTGTAACGGTGGCTGTAACGGTGGCTGTATCTGTGGCTGTATCTGTGGCTGTAACTGTGGCTGTAACTGTGGCTGTAACGGTGGCTGTAACGGTGGCTGTAACGGTGGCTGTAACGGTGGCTGTATCTGTGGCTGTAACGGTGGCTGTAACGGTGGCTGTAACGGTGGCTGTAACGGTGGCTGTATCTGTGGCTGTAACGGTGGCTGTAACGGTGGCTGTAACGGTGGCTGTATCTATGGCTGTAACGGTGGCTGTAACGGTGGCTGTAACGGTGGCTGTAACGGTGGCTGTATCTATGGCTGTAACGGTGGCTGTAACGGTGGCTGTAACGGTGGCTGTATCTATGGCTGTAACGGTGGCTGTAACGGTGGCTGTAACGGTGGCTGTAACGGTGGCTGTATCTATGGCTGTAACGGTGGCTGTAACGGTGGCTGTAACTGTAGCTGTTGTTGTGGCAGTATTTATAACTATGGCTGTGCCTGGATCGATGTGTGGGAGTCGATGTGCGTTTGACTTGATGTGCTGCTCTGGAGCCATTACCAGGGCTGGCTCTCTTGTTGCTCTGTTGTTTCAATAAAGCCATGAGTGTCTGGAACCGAGCGACCCCTTTTGGAAGTGGTAATTGCCCACTTTTGTCTCGTTCCGTTCCCGCTCTCTTCTGCGAACCGTTCACACACACTACATCCTCTCTCTCTCTCTCTCTCTCTCTCTCTCTCTCTCTCTCTCTCTCTCTCTCTCTCTCTCTCTCAATTCAAGGGGCTTTATTGGCATGGGAAACATATGTTTACATTGCCAAAGCAAGTGAAATAGATAATATACAAAAGTGAAATAAACAATAAAACATTAACAGTAAACATACCACTCACAAAAGTTCCAAAAGGATTCTCCCTCCCTCCCTCTTTCCTCCCTTGTTTTGTAGTACTGTTGGTGAAGGGTTTTGTTCACATGCCTTTCAAATAAAGTGTGTGAGATGCATATTTAATCAGCTGCTGGGGTTGCCAATGAGAGACCAGCAGAGGACCCCCCCCCCCCACACACACACACATACGAACACTAGCCTGACTGTTTAGTTTTCTGTAGGAGGTATTTATAGTACCAGTATCAATAACCCACACATCTTCA
>NC_034180.2:22119114-22146614 GCF_002021735.2 Oncorhynchus kisutch | reverse complement strand
AATTAAACCCAGGGCTTTTACCAGCGTGAAGAGTCTGGGGCCAAAACAAAGAGATTTTAGAGCCGACAGACACTCAACACAGGAGTGGAGTAAGGCAACGAACCAGGCCGTGCTTGACGGATGGAAGATGGGGCTCGGATATTTTAAAAGGATCTCACTCGAGCTGCGTTGTCATCACCCCGAAGATAATTGTGCTGAAGGGCATTTCATCCCTGAAAAATGTTCAAATACACAGGGCCGCGGATACTTCTGGAACTTGTTTCTCTTTTTAAATCTAATCTTTAGGACGTATTATTGTAATACAGTATCATATCTTATATTGTGTTATTTTCTGCCACAACATGAATGTGATTGATGGAGTTGATTGGATAAAGCTGTACACAGTTTGTCCCTGATTGTGTGTAAGTCCTACATTATTGTTGCTGTGGAAATAAGTAAGAAGAGAAAAAACCCAGACAGCATTTGATTCTGATAGTATTGATTCTAATAGTATGGATTCTGATAGTATTGATTCTGATAGTATTGATTCTGATAGTATTGATTCTGATAGTATTGATTCTGATAGTATTGTCACGGTGACAATGGCTTTGTGCAAACTGAGGTTACTTTCGTATTCAGTTGAAAACACTATCGGATGATATTTTATCCCTTGGCCCTTGAAGAAAGGCTGTATTTATCAATGTTTCCTTTGTTGTGAATGCCACTGTATGTGTGTGTGCATGTGTGTGCGTGTGCGTGTGCGTGTGCATGTGCATGTGCGTGTGTGTGTGAAAGAGTGGAGAGGACACGCCTGACTTGTTGAGACTCCTCTTCTCTCCCTCCCTCTTTCTCTCTTCTCTCTCTTTCTCTCTCTCTCTCTCTCTCTCTCTCTCTCTCTCTCTCTCTCTCTCTCTCTCTCTCTCTCTCTCCTCTCTCTCTCTCTCTTCTCTCTCTCTCTCTCTCTCTCTCTCTCTCTCTCTTCTCTCTCTCTCTCTCACTCTCTCTCTCTCACACCCTCTCTCTCTCTCTCTCTCTTTCCCTCTCTATCTTTCTCTCTCTCTCTTTCTCTCTTCTCTCTCTCTCCTCTCTCTCTCTGTCTCTCTCTTCTTCTCTCTCTTTCTTTCTCTCTCTTTATATTTCTCTCTCTCTCACTCTTCTCTCTCTCTTCTCCTCTCCTCTCTCTCTCTCTCTCTCTCTCTCTTCTCTCTCTCTCTCTCTCTCTCTCTCTCTCTCTCTCTCTCTCTCTCTCTCTCTCTCTCTCACACCCTCTCTCTCTCTCTCTTTCCCTCTCTATCTTTCTCTCTCTCTCTTTCTCTCTCTCTCTCTTCTCTCTCTGTCTCTCTCTCTCTCTTCTCTTTCTTTCTCTCTCTTTATATTTCTCTCTCTCTCACTCTTCTCTCTCTCTCTCTCTCTCTCTATCTTCTCTCTCTCTCTTTTCTCTCCCTCTCTGTCTCTCTCTCTCTTCTCTGTCTCTCTCCTTTCCTCTCTTTCTCTCTCTTTCCTCTCTCTCCTCTCTCTCTCTCCTCTCTCTCTCTCTCTCTTCTATCTATCTATCTCTCTCTCTCTCTCTCTCTCTTCTCTGTCTGTCTGTCTGTCTGTCATCTCTCTCTCTCTCTTCTTCTGCTTTTTTCTCTTTCTTCTCTCTCTCACTCTTCTCTCTCTCTCTCTCTCCTCTCTTCTCTCTCTCTTCTCTGGTCTCTCTCTGTCTCCTCTCCTCTCTTTCTCTCTCTAATCTCCTCTGCTCACTCCTCTCTCACTCTAATCTCTCTCTCTACTCTTTCCCTCTTCTACCTTTCTCTCTCTACTCTCTTTCTCTCTCTCTCTCCTTTCTCTCTTCTCTGTCTCTTCTCTGTTCTCTCTCTCTCTCTCTCTTTCCCTTCCTCTTTCTTTTCTCTCTCTCTCTCTCCTTTATTCTTTGCTCATCTCTATCCTCTCTCTCTCTCTCTCTGCTGTCTGAATCTATCACCTTCTTTCCCTCTCTATCTTTCTCTTCCTCTTTCTCTCTCTCTTCTTCTCTTCTCTGTCTCTCTCTGTCTCTCTCTATCTTTCTCCTCTTTCTCTCTCTCTCTCTTCTCTCTCTCACTCTCTCTCATCTAATCTCTCAGTCTCTGTGGTGTCTCAGGCCAGGTGGTTGAGTAGAGCTGCAGAGTGAGGTAGTTTCCCCAGCCCTGTGTCACTGAGAGCAGGAAACTGTTTAGCTTTAGAGAAACACACCTCTGTTTACAATCTCTACAGGGAGAGAAACTGTGTAACTCCGTGTAAGTGTTTGCTTGGCCCAACAGGCTCACAACTTTGTATTTATGTTAAGGGCACATTTCCACACACTGCACATATTGCTTAATGTATATTTCACAAGGTAGCTTATTTCACTAAGCTTCCTGCCATCCAGGACCACTATACCATAAGACTACTGAACATCTAATAAAATGGCTACCCAGACTATTTGCATTGCCCCCCCCCCCTTTACACTGCTGCTACTATCTGTTATTATCTATATATAAGTCACTTTAATAACTCTACCTACATGTATATATTACCCCAATTACCTCGACTAACCGGTATCCCCGCACATGGACTCTGTACCGGTACCAACGTATATAGCCTCCACATGGACTCTGTACCGGTACCACCTGTATATAGCCTCCACATGGACTCTGTACCGGTACCACCTGTATATAGCCTCCACATGGACTCTGTACCGGTACCACCTGTATATAGCCTCCACATGGACTCGTACCGGTACCAACTGTATATAGCCTCCACATGGACTCTGTACCGGTACCACCTGTATATAGCCTCCACATGGACTCTGTACCGGTACCAACTGTATATAGCCTCCACATGGACTCTGTACCGGTACCACCTGTATATAGCCTCCACATGGACTCTGTACCGGTACCAACTGTATATAGCCTCCACATGGACTCTATACCGGTACCCCCTGTATATAGCCTCCACATGGACTCTGTACCGGTACCCCCTGTATATAGCCTCCACATGGACTCTGTACCGGTACCCCCTGTATATAGCCTCCACATGGACTCTGTACCGGTACCCCCTGTATATAGCCTCCACATGGACTCTGTACCGGTACCACCTGTATATAGCCTCCACATGGACTCTGTACCGGTACCCCCTGTATATAGCCTCCACATGGACTCTGTACCGGTACCCCCTGTATATAGCCTCCACATGGACTCTGTACCGGTACCACCTGTATATAGCCTCCACATGGACTCTGTACCGGTATCCCCTGTATATAGCCTCCACATGGACTCTGTACAGGTATCCCCTGTATATAGCCTCCACATGGACTCTGTACTGGTACCACCTGTATATAGCCTCCACATGGACTCTGTACCGGTACCCCCTGTATATAGCCTCCACATGGACTCTGTACCGGTACCACCTGTATATAGCCTCCACATGGACTCTGTACCGGTACCCCCTGTATATAGCCTCCACATGGACTCTGTACCGGTACCCCTGTATATAGCCTCCACATGGACTCTGTACCGGTACCACCTGTATATAGCCTCCACATGGACTCTGTACCGGTACCCCCTGTATATAGCCTCCACATGGACTCTGTACCGGTACCACCTGTATATAGCCTCCACATGGACTCTGTACCGGTACCACCTGTATATAGCCTCCACATGGACTCTGTACCGGTACCCCCTGTATATAGCCTCCACATGGACTCTGTACCGGTACCCCCTGTATATAGCCTCCACATGGACTCTGTACCGGTACCCCCTGTATATAGCCTCCACATAGACTCTGTACCGGTACCACCTGTATATAGCCTCCACATGGACTCTGTACGGTACCCCCTGTATATAGCCTCCACATGGACTCTGTACCGGTACCACCTGTATATAGCCTCCACATGGACTCTGTACGGTACCCCCTGTATATAGCCTCCACATGGACTCTGTACCGGTACCCCCTGTATATAGCCTCCACATGGACTCTGTACCGGTACCACCTGTATATAGCCTCCACATGGACTCTGTACCGGTACCACCTGTATATAGCCTCCACATGGACTCTGTACCGGTACCCCCTGTTTATAGCCTCCACATGGACTCTGTACCGGTACCCCCTGTATATAGCCTCCACATGGACTCTGTACCGGTACCCCCTGTATATAGCCTCCACATGGACTCTGTACCGGTACCACCTGTATATAGCCTCCACATGGACTCTGTACCGGTACCACCTGTATATAGCCTCCACATGGACTCTGTACCGGTACCACCTGTATATAGCCTCCACATGGACTCTGTACCGGTACCCCCTGTATATAGCCTCCACATGGACTCTGTACCGGTACCACCTGTATATAGCCTCCACATGGACTCTGTACCGGTACCCCCTGTTATATAGCCTCCACATGGACTCTGTACCGGTACCACCTGTATATAGCCTCCACATGGACTCTGTACCGGTACCACCTGTATATAGCCTCCACATGGGACTCTGTACCGGTACCCCCTGTATATAGCCTCCACATGGACTCTGTACCGGTACCACCTGTATATAGCCTCCACATGGACTCTGTACCGGTACCCCCTGTATATAGCCTCCACATGGACTCTGTACGGTACCCCCTGTATATAGCCTCCACATGGACTCTGTACCGGTACCACCTGTATATAGCCTCCACATGGACTCTGTACCGGTACCACCTGTATATAGCCTCCACATGGACTCTGTACCCGTACCACCTGTATATAGCCTCCACATGGACTCTGTACCGGTACCACCTGTATATAGCCTCCACATGGACTCTGTACCGGTACCACCTGTATATAGCCTCCACATGGACTCTGTACCGGTACCACCTGTATATAGCCTCCACATGGACTCTGTACCGGTACCACCTGTATATAGCCTCCACATGGACTCTGTACCGGTACCACCTGTATATAGCCTCCACATGGACTCTGTACCGGTACCACCTGTATATAGCCTCCACATGGACTCTGTACCGGTACCCCCTGTATATAGCCTCCACATGGACTCTGTACCGGTACCCCCTGTATATAGCCTCCACATGGACTCTGTACCGGTACCCCCTGTATATAGCCTCCACATGGACTCTGTACTGGTACCACCTGTATATAGCCTACACATGGACTCTGTACCGGTACCCCCTGTATATAGCCTCCACATGGACTCTGTACCGGTACCCCCTGTATATAGCCTCCACATGGACTCTGTACCGGTACCACCTGTATATAGCCTCCACATGGACTCTGTACCGGTACCACCTGTATATAGCCTCCACATGGACTCTGTACCGGTACCACCTGTATATAGCCTCCACATGGACTCTGTACCGGTACCACCTGTATATAGCCTCCACATGGACTCTGTACCGGTACCCCCTGTATATAGCCTCCACATGGACTCTGTACCGGTACCCCCTGTATATAGCCTCCACATGGACTCTGTACCGGTACCCCCTGTATATAGCCTCCACATGGACTCTGTACTGGTACCACCTGTATATAGCCTCCACATGGACTCTGTACCGGTACCCCTGTATATAGCCTCCACATGGACTCTGTACCGGTACCCCCTGTATATAGCCTCCACATAGACTCTGTACCGGTACCCCCTGTATATAGCCTCCACATGGACTCTGTACCGGTACCCCCTGTATATAGCCTCCACATGGACTCTGTACCGGTACCACCTGTATATAGCCTCCACATGGACTCTGTACCGGTACCACCTGTATATAGCCTCCACATGGACTCTGTACCGGGTACCACCTGTATATAGCCTCCACATGGACTCTGTACCGGTACCCCCTGTATATAGCCTCCACATGGACTCTGTACCGGTACCCCCTGTATATAGCCTCCACATGGACTCTGTACCGGTACCCCCTGTATATAGCCTCCACATGGACTCTGTACCGGTACCCCCTGTATATAGCCTCCACATGGACTCTGTACTGGTACCACCTGTATATAGCCTCCACATGGACTCTGGTACCGGTACCCCCTGTATATAGCCTCCACATGGACTCTGTACCGGTACCCCTTGCTCTTTAATTATTTGTAACTTTTATTTCTTATTTTTTTAGGTTCTAACACACTCACAGGCTCACACACTCACAGGCTCACACACTCACAGGCTCACACACTCACAGGCTCACACACTCACAGGCTCACACACTCACATGCTCACACACTCACAGGCTCACACACTCACAGGCTCACACACTCACAGGCGCACAGGCTCACACACTCACATGCTCACAGGCTCACACACTCACAGGCTCACACTCACAGGCTCACACACTCACAGGCTCACACACTCACATGCTCACACACTCACATGCTCACACACTCACAGGCTCACACACTCACAGGCTCACACACTCACAGGCTCACACACTCACAGGCTCACACACACACATGCTCACACACACACATGCTCACACACACACATGCTCACACACACACATGCTCACACAAACACACATGCTCACACACACATGCTCACACACACTCACATGCTCACACATACACATGCTCACACACACACAGAACAGTGAAAAGTTCAACATTAAAACTGTAAGGAGTTAATCTCCCACATGAAACCATCCAAAACTCTGCTGCATGCCGCTTCATGGTAGTCACATGGTACACGGTGGCAGATAGTTTTTTTCCTACCACAGCAAGAGAATTAAGTTGACAGTCATTTGGACTGGAAACGCCCCACCAAAATGTTTTAGTAGCTCTCCCTCTGTTTCTCTGCTAGTTTTTTCCTTCCTTAATTGTGGAGGTTATGGTGTATGGACGGAAAGAGCGATCCTTCCAACTATGTCACAACTACTCTGATACTAGGGAACTTTTAAAGGCAACTCCATGCTTTTTGAATTGAGTGAAAATCAGTCACAGAGGGTTTTTAAAGATACCTTTTGGTTGGGTGTTTTTTCAGGCAGACATACAGCTTCAGAAATGACCCAGTGTTTACATCTCTGTCTGCCAAATGCAGACGCTGGCTTCACAGGCTTCCTCCATGTATTCCACTTTCTCAGCTGCTGTCACACTGGGTGTGTCAACCTAACAGCATTGGTTATAGTCTCTGTAAAATATCAGAATTTCTGCAGGCACACAGAGCGAGCTTGGGGAAGGTAATGCACATGGTAAGCCTCTCAGGCTCCTGTCTAAGAGTTCCTGGGCTGAGAGCTGAGGGCTGAGAGCTGAGGGCTGAGAGCTGAGGGCTGAGGCGAGGGGGCACGTTTACGGTACAAAGCTTATTTTGCTGGTAGAGAGAGAGAGATAGCGAGAGGTAGAGAGAGAGAGAGTGTGTGTTGTTGGTGCAGTGGCATACAATAGCATCTCTGGTGTAGGCTGTAGCGTGCTGGACAGAGTGGGATTACACGTCCCACTGTGCGCACCTCGTTCTGAATGGCTGCCCACCGCCGCTCACCGCTACGAGTACCCTCTCCCGGGTCGGAACGACAGAGCGCTGTTAATTCTTCCTCCCACGCATACAGCATTCCCAGGAATTAGTCCAGCTCTCTGAGTGCTGGTTTAAATCCTCCAGTCCTAACAAGCCACCCCGGTCCTCTCCAGCCTGGAGTAAACCTGAGTGCTGGTTTAAATCCTCCAGTCCTAACAAGCCACCCCGGTCCTCTCCTCTCCAGCCTGGAGTAAACCTGAGTGCTGGTTTAAATCCTCCAGACCTAACAAGCCGCCCCGGTCCTCTCCTCTCCAGCCTGGAGTAAACCTGAGTGCTGGTTTAAATCCTCCAGACCTAACAAGCCGCCCCGGTCCTCTCCTCTCCAGCCTGGAGTAAACCTGAGTGCTGGTTTAAATCCTCCAGACCTAACAAGCCGCCCCGGTCCTCTCCTCTCCAGCCTGGAGTAAACCTAACAATACAACAGGGCCTCTGCCGTTTAGCCTTCTGAAATAACCACTTAACTAAAGCTAATTTCTCAGTCTGTTAACCACTGGGAGGATTAGAGACCCCGCTCTGGAGTGAAGCAGGTTCAGTGGCGTGGAGGGATGAAGGAGAGGCGTTAGCAGAGGATTTAAACCTCAATTACAAGGAACCGAGGGAGGCTGTTTGTTAGAAGAGAAGGTGTTTCTTTGGTCATTTGTGACCAGTACTCTGTTGTGTGTGTGTTTGTGTGTGTCTAAACGGACGAGGGCGGCACAGCCTGACGAATGTGTGTTGATCCCCTTGTTTAGGAGGGTTTAAGCACACACCACACACGCTTAACACACACCTGGGCAGCACACTCTACACACACCACACACGCTTCACACACACCTGGGCATCACACTCTACACACACCACACACGCTTCACACACACCTGGGCAGCACACTCTACACACACCACACACGCTTCACACACACCTGGGCAGCACACTCTACACACACCACACACGCCTCACACACACCTGGGCAGCACACGGCAATGGCTTTCAACACTTAGCTGCCCCATGTGGATTTAAATAATCATATTTGTCCTCCTCAGTCCTCTCCTCTGATTCTCTCCCTCCCATCCCCAGTATCTAAAATATGTAGTGGCGGTCAGGTCTGTTTTGATATGGCAAGCCTATAATCAGGCCTCTCAAACAATTATTGATCTCGTCTACGGGGAAGGGAAGGTAGTAGGGAGAAGAAGTCATATGATAGGCAGGGGTGGCTTTAGGGGCTATGTCTAGAGTTGGGTCTTCAGGAAAGAGCTTCAAGTACTTGGGCATTTACATGATCATTATCTGTTATATATAATATGTATATTAGTTCCTATTACACACACACACACACACACACACACACACACACACACACACACACACACACACACACACACACACACACACACACACACACACACACACACACACACACACACACACACACACACACACACACACACACACACACACACACACACACACAGAAAGCCTTATTATTAACTGTCACCTTGAGCAGAGAGGTGTTTTAACACACATCCAGCAGGGAGATAGAAGGCATACCTCGGAGGAAATTGCAGATAGGGGAACGTTTTTGTATGGTTACATTCTCCCCACCCATAATTACTATCGGAGATTTAATTTATTCCTCCTTCAACCCAGGCCATACTATTAGGACTAGCCTGTGGTGTGGAATAAAGCTAGGTATATACATTACAGTGTAGTCAGGCCATACTGTTAGGACTAGCCTGTGGAATAAAGCTAGGTATATACATTACAGTGTAGTCAGGCCATACTGTTAGGTCTAGCCTGTGGAATAAAGCTAGGTATATACATTACAGTGTAGTCAGGCCATACTATTAGGACTAGCCTGTGGAATAAAGCTAGGTATATACATTACAGTGTAGTCAGGCCATACTGTTAGGACTAGCCTGTGGAATAAAGCTAGGTATATACATTACAGTGTAGTCAGGCCATACTGTTAGGTCTAGCCTGTGGAATAAAGCTAGGTATATACATTACAGTGTAGTCAGGCCATACTGTTAGGACTAGCCTGTGGAATAAAGCTAGGTATATACATTACAGTGTAGTCAGGCCATACTGTTAGGACTAGCCTGTGGAATAAAGCTAGGTATATACATTACAGTGTAGTCAGGCCATACTGTTAGGACAAGCCTGTGGAATAAAGCTAGGTATATACATTACAGTGTAGTCAGGCCATACTGTTAGGACAAGCCTGTGGAATAAAGCTAGGTATATACATTACAGTGTAGTCAGGCCATACTGTTAGGACAAGCCTGTGGAATAAAGCTAGGTATATATATTACAGTGTAGTCAGGCCATACTGTTAGGTCTAGCCTGTGGAATAAAGCTAGGTATATATATTACAGTGTAGTCAGGCCATACTGTTAGGTCTAGCCTGTGGAATAAAGCTAGGTATATATTACAGTGTAGTCAGGCCATACTGTTAGGTCTAGTCTGTGGAATAAAGCTAGGTATATATATTACAGTGTAGCCAGGCCACCTGCATTGACAGAACACATACAGTGTTTCCTATCTTTGTGCATGGACAGGGTTTGGAACGGTCATGGGTGAGTCCCCTTTACAATGTAAAGTGCTTTGATGACTGGGTGAAGAACTATATGAATGAAATTGACTGTTATCACTTTTATTATTTCCAAACCATTCATGGTGCTAGGCTTGGATAGTCTGTGAATGTACTCTATGTATCCAGACCATTCATGGTGCTAGGCTTGGATAGTCTGTGAATGTACTGTATGTATCCAGACCATTCATGGTGCTAGGCTTGGATAGTCTGTGAATGTACTCTATGTATCCAAACCATTCATGGTGCTAGGCTTGGATAGTCTGTGAATGTACTCTATGTATCCAAACCATTCATGGTGCTAGGCTTGGATAGTCTATGAATGTACTCTATGTATCCAAACCATTCATGGTGCTAGGCTTGGATAGTCTGTGAATGTACTGTATGTATCCAGACCATTCATGGTGCTAGGCTTGGATAGTCTGTGAATGTACTCTATGTATCCAAACCATTCATGGTGCTAGGCTTGGATAGTCTGTGAATGTACTCTATGTATCCAAACCATTCATGGTGCTAGGCTTGGATAGTCTGTGAATGTACTCTATGTATCCAGACCATTCATGGTGCTAGACTTGGATAGTCTGTGAATGTACTGTATGTATCCAGACCATTCATGGTGCTAGGCTTGGATAGTCTGTGAATGTACTGTATGTATCCAGACCATTCATGGTGCTAGGCTTGGATAGTCTGTGAATGTACTCTATGTATCCAAACCATTCATGGTGCTAGGCTTGGATAGTCTGTGAATGTACTGTATGTATCCAGACCATTCATGGTGCTAGGCTTGGATAGTCTGTGAATGTACTCTATGTATCCAAACCATTCATGGTGCTAGGCTTGGATAGTCTGTGAATGTACTGTATGTATCCAGACCATTCATGGTGCTAGGCTTGGATAGTCTGTGAATGTACTCTATGTATCCAAACCATTCATGGTGCTAGGCTTGGATAGTCTGTGAATGTACTCTATGTATCCAGACCATTCATGGTGCTAGGCTTGGATAGTCTGTGAATGTACTGTATGTATCCAGACCATTCATGGTGCTAGGCTTGGATAGTCTGTGAATGTACTGTATGTATCCAGACCATTCATGGTGCTAGGCTTGGATAGTCTGTGAATGTACTGTATGTATCCAGACCATTCTCAGTGCCCCTCTCTCAGCCTCAGTCAGTCCATGGTTTGGTTCATGGCCTGTGTTAGTTGGGCAAAGTGTGCCGTTAGCTGGGCAAAGTGTGCCGTTAGCTGGGCAAAGTGTGCCGTTAGCTGGGCAAAGTGTGCCGTTAGCTGGGCAAAGTGTGCCGTTAGCTGGGCAAAGTGTGCCATGGGCTGTGGCCTCTGGCTTTGCGCTGGCCNGGCACACACACAGCCCTATGCCCTCAAAACAGCCTCAATTCATCGGGCATGGACTCGATAAGGTGTTGAAAGCGTTCCACAGGGATGCTGGCCCATGTTGACTCCAGTGCTTCCCACAGTTGTGTCAAGTTGGCTGGATGTCCTTTGGGTGGTGGACCATTCTTGATACATCATCAACCCAGCAGCGTTTCAGTTCTCGACACACTCAAACCGGTGCGCCTGGCACCTACTACCATGCCCCGGTCAAACCCAAACCCTTCAGTATTTTATCTTGCCCATTCACCCTCTGAATGGCACACACACACAGTCCATGTCTCAAGGCTTTATTTAACAGGATTATTTAACATGGGTCTTTCCCTTCATCTAAACTGATGGAAGTGGATTTAACAAGTGACATCATTAGAGCTTTCATCTGGATTCACCTGGTCAGTCTACGTCATGGAAAGAACACACACACACACACACACACACACACACACACACACACACACACACACACACACACACACACACACACACACACACACCTCTCATCGTGATCGGTTGCCCATTGTCGTTCTCCTCTCTTAGGACGGAAATGATGTAATGCCAGAACGCTGTTAATTCTTCATGTAGCGTTCCCAGGAATTAGTCCAGCTCTTAGTGTTGGTTGGAATCCTCCAGACCTAACAAGCCTCGGCCCGGTCCTCTTCTCGCCAGCCTGGAGAAGCGCTGACAATACAATAGGGCCTCTGCCGTTTAGCCTTCTGAAATCACCACTTAACTAAAGCTAATTTCTCACTCTGTTAACCACTGGGAGGATTATAGGCCCCTACGCTGGAATAATGCATGTTTGGTGGTGTAGGGGATAGAGGGATAGAGGGATGGCGGGTTGGAGAGATGGAGGAGAAGGTGTTAGGAGAGGATTTAAACCTCAATTACAAGAAACCGAGGGAGACTGCTTGTTAGAAGAGTAGGTGGGGTTTCTGTCGTCTGTGACCGGTACGCCGTTGTGAGCGCGTGTTGGTGTGTGAGTGTGTGCGAGCACGGATTTCTGTGTGTGTAAAGCGGCCGAGGGCGGCACAGCCTGACGAATGTGTGTCGATCCCCTTGTTTAGGAGGGTTTAAGCCCGCCCAATTTCACATGCTAACGGTTGCAGCACACGTTACACACACGCCACACCGATGGCACAGCTAAGGCTTTCAACACTTAGCAGCCCCATGCGGACGATAGTATTGATATTTGTCCTCCTCAGTCGTTTCCTCTGTTTTCTCTCGCCCCCCCCCCCCCCCCCCCCCCCCCCCCCCCCCCTTGTCTCTCTCGCTCTCCTTCTCCATCTCCTTCTCTCCTTTGTCTCCCTGAGAAGTCCCGGTATGTAGAGGAGGTACTGCAGCTAGATCTGTGGGTATGGCAGGTCTATAATCAGGCCTCTGTAGCCATAATTGCTCTGGTCCGCGGGAAGGTACAGTAGAAGGGAGAAGAAGCGCGACAGGCAGGAGATGGGTTTAGGGGCGATGTCTAGAACTTGGAGGCAGAGGAAGGGACTGCCATTGGGGCTGGGGATGGCCGGATCTTTATAGACCTCAGGGACACCATTAACCCCTTCCCTTGGAGTCAGCAAAATTGCTTCATATTGTTTACACTCCTGTGAGATCATTCACTCTCCCCTCTCCTCTCGCCCAGGCTGCCACCAGTGGGTAGTGTGGTTTAGCCAACACAGCAGTCCCCCTCCCACACGCACAACCTTTTTTAACGGGATGATGCCACTGACTTCAGTGGTTGTATTTTTCTATTTATTTTATGTGAGGGACATTCTGGGTGGCAGCGCTGTAAAACGAGAGAGCGTGTGTGTCTCCTTTTACCGAGAACCAGACTCTGGCCGCAATTTCATCTCCTGTCCCTGGGGTTTGTGGGGTACACAACACTAGAGTCCTGGTTTAATTCCAGCCCTTATCAGAGCCTAGCTCTGCCCTATCGGGCATCCAGAGTTATCCAGTCAGAGAGAAAACAAACTCTGCGCATGGCTAGTGCATGGCAAGCTACGGTAGTTCTATTGATTTATCTATACAACATCACAGTTAAGAAAAACACCAGAGGAGGTTTTCTTTCTCTCTGAATCAATACAATGTGTATTTCTTCTTTCTGAGAAAGCATCTCTCTCGCTTTCCCAAGAAAATAAAAGCAGGCTATATATTTTAATTTCTACATTATCATGGTCTGTATTTATTGTATAGATCTGTGTTCCTATTACACAAACATGCTTAACACACACACACACACACACACACACACACACACACACACACACACACACACACACACACACACACACACACACACACACACACACACACACACACACACACACACATCAGACCGTAGTTTCTACCTGTCGTCTGGCTGCAGTGCAGTGGTGGGCTAATGTGTGTACTAGCGGGAGGGTCTTTTGGTGTTAAACAATGCTGGCGCTGGGCCAACGGCAGGCAATCACTGTGCTCCAATACAAATCCTCCTGATTAGAGATGGACGGGAGAATCTGCTATTCTCTTTCTCTCTCTCTGTCTCTCTCTCTCTCTCTCTCTCTCTCTCTCCGAATAATTCTCCCTTTCTGAGAGAGAGAGGGAGAAGGAGATGAAGAAAGCCTTGTTATTTCAATCTGGCACCCCTGTTGTCTGAGCAGAGAGGTGTTTTAACACACCTGGCATTAGTTGAAGGCAGCAGGGAGATAAAAGGCATATCTAAATGGCAGGTTGGGGAGCGTTTCTCCCCTAATTACTATTGGAGATTTTCTCCTCCTTCCACCCAGATCATACTATTAGGAGAGGCTTGTGGACTTGAACTAGGTACATCTAGTGCAGCACAGTATAGCCAGGCCACCCGCAGTGACAGAACACATACAGAGCCTGCTTTCTTTCTGCACAGACTTGGTTTGGAATTGTCATGGGTCCCCTCCCCTTTAAAATGTCAAATGCTTTGATGACCGGGACAAGAACTACATAAATCCAGTTGACTATTAACCATTAATATCACCAGCACCATTCACGGTGCTAGGTTTGGGTAGTCTGTGAATGTACTGTATATACCCAGCCATTCTCAGTGCCCCTCTCTCAGCCTCAGTCGGTCCGTGATCTGGTTCACGGCCTGTGTGCCATGCGTTCTGGCCTCTGGCTCTGTGCTGGCCATCTGCCTAATTGTAAAGTGAGAGGTAGCATGGTAAATCTAATCAGACTGCGGCCAGTGCACCAGAGCACTGGCCCATCGGCCCAGCCTAATTGGAGCAGCTGAGACTGGGAGAGAGGAAGACAGAGAGAGATCTGCTGCTTGTCGCACGCGCGCACAGACACACACACACGCACACACACACACACACACACGCGCACACGCATGCACAGACACACACACACGCACACACACACACACACACGCGCACACACACACACACACACACACACACACACACACACACACACACACACACACACACACACACACACACACACACACACACACACGCACGCACAGATGTGAATGGGGATAGTTAAGTGTAATGAGTGATGGATGAATGGTGGATAAGTCTCTCTGAGTGACCAGACCTCTGAAGCAGACACCAGTGATGCTAGCCTGCCGGGACACACACGACACAGGTGTGTGTGTGTTAGGGTTTATCTCAAGGCCTTTAGCGCACATGCAGACTCTGCCCCGATACAGGCCCCTATCCAGTCCACAGGGAAAGAGGAGGGAGGAGAATAGAGTGAAGCAATGATCAGCCAGTGAAGGGCAGATACTTCACGGTCTTTAGGTGAAATAATTGGTAAAGGTCGGTTTGAATCCCCCTAGTCTACATGGCGACCAGAGGTCTGTACCTATACCCTGGTGCCCTGCCGTCTTGCTATACACGCACCCACACACAGACACACACTCCTTACCACACATCACAGGGTTATTTTATAGTGCCCTGTGTTTCTGAATACCCAGGCAGCTTTTAATAGGGTAGTTTAAGAGAGTAGGATGCCGAGGCCAGCTTGGGACTATTATGGTAAAGCCATCCATATGCACACGTAATTAATACCATCTACTGACACACACACACACACACACACACACACACACACACACACACACACACACACACACACACACACACACACACACACACTCACACTCTCACACACACACACACACACACACACACACACACACACACACACACACACACACACACACACACACACACTCACACACACTCACACTCACACACACACAGAGAGGTCTGGCTGGGCTTGGCTTCACCTCTACAGTCTGTGTGTGTGTGTGTCGTCAGGCCTCGATCACCAGTCAAAGACCAGTAGTTGACAGAATCGTACAGTAACATTTAAAGTTCCTGTTTGAGAGATGATGGACTGAGTTCACCCAGCGTCCTGTGTCGGCATATTTTCTTTCCCTTTCTCTCTTTCTTCTTTTCATTTCTCCATCTTTTTTTTAATAGCGGTCTTTGTTTTGTACCTCCTCCCCTGTGCTAGACTCTGAGGTCCCCTCAGACAAATGTCATTTGTTCTTACTGTGTTGAGAGGGGCATGATAGGGTTTCTCCAAATCCAGTCTCTGCTTCTCTCTCTCTCTCTGCTTCTCTCTCTCTCTCTCTGCTTCTCTCTCTCTCTCTGCTTCTCTCTCTCTCTCTCTCTCTCTCTCTCTCTCTCTCTCTCCTCCCTCTTTCTTCCGAGGCGATGCCAACAGTCATAGCTTTAGATGACAGACGTTTTTCCAGTTCTTTCTCACCACCCCTCGTCCTTTCTCTCACCACCCCTACTCTCACCATCCCTCACCCCCCACTCTCCCCCTCTCCCCTGCTCGCCCGTTCTTCCCACTCCCTCCTCAGCCCTCACATATTTGGCAGGATAAAGTGCATTTCTCTCTTTTGTCGTTTCACCTTTTCACTTGTTACACTACACCGTATTGTTCTCTTATGAATTCGACCCACACGCCACCAATGAAAAGCCTGTCAAGGGGAGAGGAGAGGTCCTGTTTCTGCATGTTTTAGCCTGTTGTGTTGTACTGTACCAGAGACTCAGGTTTCTAGACCCGGGACTGTATACTATACCAGGAAGTTACACCTCAAGTTTCTAGAATAGATTTTGATTTGGTTTTTCTCTCTCTTTTTAAAACTCCATCCCACCCAGTAGAATTGTTGCTCTGCTCACCTCAGAGTGTTTACGTGTGTGTGTGTGTGAGTAGGTTCTGGTACCGCTACACTGTCTCTTTAAGGGACGAGACGACCAGCTACATTTTTTAAGTCCCTCTTCTGCTGCCGGTGGGTAGGGTAGGGGTGTGTGAGTATGTGAGCAGTTTGTGTGTGTGTGTCTGTCTCAGTATGTGTGTGTGTCAGAATGAGGGTGGGGGGGTATGGGACTGTTTCGTACAAATGAAAACAGATTGGACTGGTTATGGGAGTGGGCCTGGTTTGAGTTAGCATGGAGACAGCCGTGCTGTGTGAATGCCATACCCCCCACTACTACCAGCCTCTCCACACTTTACAGGCCTGACAGCCTTTTTCCACCATACGCTCTCTCTCTCTTTCTCTCTCTCTCTCTCCTCCCTCTCCCTCTTTCCTCCCTCCCTCCTCTCTCACTCCTCCCTCTCCCACTCTCTCTCTCTCTCGCTCGCTCTCTATTTCCTCCCTCTCTCTCTGTCACTCTCTCGCTGTCTCTCTCTCTCTCTCTCTCTCTCTCGCTGTCTCTCTCTTCTCCCTTTTCTCTCTCTGTCCATCTCTCTCTCTCTCTCTCTGTCTCTCTGTATCCTCCTTCTTTCTCCCTTTCTCTCTCCTTCTTCTTTCTCTCTCTCTGTCACTCTCCCTCTCTCTCTCTCTCTCTATTCTCCATTTCTCCACGTCTCTTTCTTTCTTTCTTTCTTTCTTTCTTTCTTTCTTTCTCTCTCTCTCTCTCTCTCTATTCTCCCTTTCTCCCTCTCTCTCTCTCTCTCTCTCTCTCTCTCTATTCTCCCTTTCTCCCTTTCTCTCTCTTTCTCTCTCTCTCTCTCTCACTCTCCCTCTCTCTCTCTCTATTCTCCCTTTCTCTCTCTTTCTCTCCCTTTCTCTCTCTCTCTCTTTTTTTCTACCCTCTTCTTTTTTTCGCCCGAGAACAAGAGGGACAGCGTTGCATTCCTAACCTGATCCCGATCGTGATCTCAGACGCTTAGTCTTTATCGTCTGAGAAAGAGAGGGAGATGGTGATGGAGAGAGGGAGGAGGTTGCCTCGTTTACCATTAAGAAGGCCACATACGATCACTGTCCCCCAAGAGGGAAACTCAGGGGAATTTTATGGCCTTGAGTAGGGCCCTTTATTTGTTAACAGACTTAACCTCCCGCACACACCATTCACTCCCAAACACGGCATTCTCAAAACTGTAAATACTCCCTTGAAATACTCTACGACGACTGTTTATTGATCTACTTATCCATCAGAGGTCCTGAAGCACTGTGAAGCTTTCACGGGGAAGTCAAAGTGAGTGTTTTTATGTGCGGCTGCTTTTAGATCTGCTGTACCTCGTGTGGGCGGAGTGATCGTGGCCTTGACCAAAAGGGGACTGGCTGTGTTTAGAGAAGTGGGAGCCTCTGCCTGTATGTGTTAAGATGTCTGTGTAATCTTATCCAGACACACAGCCCCGACGGACCCCTTCCCTCCCTCCCCTTCCCTCACTGCATAGCATAGCAGAGCAGACAGTACAGTACAGTACAGCCTTGTGGCAGTACTCAAACCGACTCGACTCTCTCTCTCTCTATGCCTCCCTTTTTCTCAGTTCTTTCTATATTTCTCTCTCTCTCTCTCTCTCTATCTCTCCCTCAATCCTGCTTTTGTGGGTTTTATTCTCCTTTACACAGTCTGTTAAAGACCTTTGTTTTTAGAGAACGAGAGAGCGAGGGAGAGAGGGGGGAGAGTGGGGAAGAGAGAGGGAGAGAGATCGAGAGAGATGGGACTTCTGTGTGTTTTGTTCTAAAACGTCAGTGAGTATGGCCAGGCTGGACTGGGTAGAATAGAGAGGAAGTGGTGATTGTGTAATTAGTCCATTATTGCAGGCAACTCCCCTCGTTTGGAGCTGGCGATGGGTAGAGGCACAATGGCTGGCACTGTGAGGCTGTGTTTGGTACGCCTTATTACCTTTTACAGGTGCTTGTTAAACAAGCCTTCCACACCTCTAAAACAGCCGCTGAGAGCAGACAGAGCTCTCTCCTGTTAAGTTATGTTTGTTCTGGTCTGTTTTGTGAATGATCTGGTATCAGTCTAATTGAGTAAACTTGGCCTTAACAGGTTTAAACACTCCTAAATGGGCAGTGACGCCCTTATATGTGTTTGTTTGGTGTTGGTTGCTCATTGTTCAGTCCTCTGCTACAGTCTGAGGTTTTTGGCATAGTTGGTCCTCTGATAGTCTCCTGTCAGAAGGGACCTCTGTAATGATCCAAACCTTATACGGTCCTCTGGGACAGACCTGTCTCCTCATCCCCCTCTCCTCTCTCCCCTAACTCCCCCATGCCCTGCTCTAACCCTCATCTGGTCTGGATCTGCTCTGCCCCCTCTCTCTCTGTCTCTCTCTGTCTCTCCTCTCTCTCTCTCTCTCTCTCTCTCTCTCTCTCTCTCTCTCTCTCTCTCTCTCTCTCTGTCTCTGTCTCTGTCTCTTCTCTCTCTCTCTCTCTCTCTCTCTCTCTCTCTCTCTCTCTCTCTCTCTCCTCTCTCTCTCTCCCTCTCTCTCTCCCTCTCTCTCTCTCTCTCTCTCTCTATCTCTCTCTCTCTTCCTGTCATCACTGTGTAAACACACAGAGCCTGACCATAACAGTCCGACCCTGCCTGGCTCCCCTCTCCATTCCCTCCACTCACCCTTCTCCCCACCTCCCGTCCTCCTCTCCCCGTATCTACTCTCCCCAAATGATGTTATACCTCCACCATAGCTCCTGCAAACAATTAACAAAAACTCCATCTCAATCCCTCTGTATGTGTTCTGGTAAAACTCCTGGCCCTAGTAATAATGTCACCTGGGTTCCTGTAAAACTCCTGGCCCTAGTAATAATGTAACCCCAGTAAAAGGAAACCTTTAACCTGTGGGTTCCAGGAAGCACCTGGAAGCAGGAGGAAAACGTTTGCTTTCTTTCTAGCTATGACATCACCCTCCTTCCCTCTCCTCCCCCCTGTCCCCCAGGCTCCTCTCCTGAGTTTTCTTGAATTCCGCCGCTGTATCGTATTTCCACTGACTACCGTGCAAATAAGCGTGCCACATCTTTTTTTCTTCTGTTTCTCATCTGAGGATTGTCTCTCTCCACCTAATTTCTTTCATATGGTGGTCTATGAGAGGTTAGCAAAGCAACACGCTAAGTTGGGACCGGAGGGAGAGGGACGGCTAATCCGGGCATCCATCTTGTTCTACATTCCAATAAAACCGTCTTAATCAGTATAAAACTATAAGAATTCCAATTAAATAATGCCATCACATTTTCATCAAATGATCAGAAATGACACCTGATAATGGAAAGAAAATGGTGAAATGAAGAAGAGTTGATTAGAAATGTAATGGAAGCCGAGGTGCTATCATTAAAAACAGACAGAAAAGGAAAGGAGAACAGAAATAAATAAAATAAGGAAGGTTTCCTTCCTGTGGAAGAAGGCTCTCTGTCAGTCCACGGTGTAATGCGTCTCACTCAGAGGTACACTGTTACCTCACAATCTGGGAAAGGACTTGCTGTGTGTGTGTGTGTGTGTGTTCCAGGAGACTCCCACTTGGCCCACAGCACTTGGACAGTCTTCCTAAAGGGGAGGAATGGACTTTAGAGACTGTCCAAAAATGTGTTGGATTTGTGCTCCTGTGCAAATCAGGTTTATGGCACGATCTGCATGGCTGCTTCCACACAGTACTTCCAGACAGACAACCCTTTTTCTTCGATCCCCTAACCTGACAATAGGTTCTATTTTTTTGTAATTCTCATTCAATCCTACACAGGTTTTCGACGATAGAGATACAGATAACGCAAACATCTTTATTGGTAAGACCGATTCCATCACGATTTTAACTTCATTTAAAATCAAACCACTACATTTGCAACTCAATCTGTGCACGTAAAACAACACATTTGATTTCACAAAAAATAACTAATTTAATATAACACAGCCACTTTACCAGGCCGCACACGCAGGTGGGCCCTAGCAGGTATCAGGTTTGTCCAGGTGTTCCTTGCCTCCCTCTTATCTACCCCCTTTCCTGTCCTGCGTGTGGCAGGATTAGGGCGACACCGGGGGGATTACGCCCCCACTGGGCCTCTTCCTGTACCCCTCCTCGATCCCCTCGCCCCCCTCATGAGGTCCGTTCAGGGCCAAGAGTGGGATTAGCGTTCTGGCACTCTCTCTGTTAATCCATCTAATTTGTTAACAGGCCACAGACACAGAGCATATATATATATACCATAACGTTGGTTCTGCTTTTATGTTGCTTCTACCATTACAAATAAAACATGGATCATATTTACATAAGGCCTATTGTGAGCCCTCAGAGTACTTTACATTGTGCTATAGGTTAGCAATAGGTTTGCCACCCTTCCACAGTCTGGCATATGTGACAGGGGAGGCAGGAGAAGACGTCCCTCTCTCTTTCTCCCTCTTCCTCCTCTCCTCCTCCTCCCCACCTGTGACTCTAGGCCTTCAGGCCATAGGTGTCGAACCCGTGATCCTCCAACTTTTAACAGTCGCGACACCCCCCTCCTCCCTCCCTTCTCCTCCTCTCCTCCCTCTCTTCCCCCAGGCTGAGGTTGGAGTGACGGCCCTTTATTGGAACGTTAAGGCTTAGTTCTACTGCCTGCTCCAGACTCAGCCCTCCGCCACGTTTACCTACAGTCACCAGGCTCAGCTAATGAATTTAATTCATTCTGATTTCACTAAGCTGCTCAGTGTTAGTTTAAAAATCGTCAGAAATAATGCCGGAGCAGACCCCCCCCCTCTAACCCCTCTCCCCCACCTCCCGCTCCTCTCCCTCCTCCCGCTCCTCTCCCCCCACCTCCCGCTCCTCTCCCCCCACCTCCCGCTCCTCTCCCCCCACCTCCCGCTCCTCTCCCCTCCTCCCGCTCCTCTCCCCCCACCTCCCGCTCCTCTCCCCTCCTCCCGCTCCTCTCCCCCCACCTCCCGCTCCTCTCCCCCCACCTCCCGCTCCTCTCCCCTCCTCCAGAACCTGTTAATGCTTTATTCAACTAATCTCACGTGAGAAGATGGGGACCAGCCA
This sequence comes from Oncorhynchus kisutch, assembly GCF_002021735.2. Classification (NCBI taxonomy): domain Eukaryota; kingdom Metazoa; phylum Chordata; class Actinopteri; order Salmoniformes; family Salmonidae; genus Oncorhynchus; species Oncorhynchus kisutch. The sequence continues at coordinate 22,124,995 of NC_034180.2, read as the reverse complement.
CTACAATGCACTCTGGGACGTGGGGATGTCATGTGTCGCCCCCCCCCCCCCTTAAAAAAACGAAGGGTGTCTTTGTTAGAGAACGAGAGAGGGGATTTATCTTTGACAGGCACATAGACACATAGACTTCCACACCGCTCCGAGAAATGGACATGAATATGATCCTATTAAAGAACGTGTGACGTGAAGTCGAGCGTCTATGGGTAATGTTAATGTTAGAGTTTCAGGGATGCGTTTTGGTTTGAAGCCACAGGTTTCTGCGGGGAGGCTAGCTGCGTAGACGTCTGATAGTTTCCCAAGGAATCATTTGTCTCTGTGGGAATGTAATGTAGTCTACATTCAAGTTGACCAACATCTCCATTACACCACATTTATTCACAGAACTGCTAACTAGATGTTTCGCTGAGCTACTGCGCTCAAATGAATGAAATAAGCAGTGGATATTGTTATATATTTTTTTTAATTTCCTCAAATGAGCTTTTTTTAATTAAAGTTTTTGTCTGGTCCTCTATTTCATTTTTTTGGGAGAGACATTACACCCACTTCAAAATGACGATTTAGTGATATTAAGCAATTAACACACTCAAACCACTTCATTAAAACAAACAAAAACAGACCGTTTTTATAGTGCAACTTCACACACAGAACCGTTCCTCGGTCCCCATACCATAAAAGTACTTTGATGAAAGAAGGGAAAGATGGGAGGAGGGTACATAGAGAGATTGAGGAAGATTGAGGAAGGGTAGAGGGCAATTGACAGAGCCAAAGAGATGAATAAACTGCACAGAGAGGGGGATGAGGGAAAGAGCAATAGGGAGATAGAGCGAGAGGTGAATAGGATGGGTGTCCAACTGCGTCGAGAGAGGGATGAGGAAGAGAGAAGGAAGACTGCAGTAGACAGGGTGTGTGAGTGCAGAGTGTGTTGATCCCACTGAAGTGAAGCTATCCTCAGGAGGATTTAGCTGGTCTGGCCTGGCCTGGGTTAGAGAATGGGAAGCAGATGTCTACTGTGTTTGTGTACGTATGTGCGTGTGTTTATACAACGGGTGGGTCTAATCCTGAATGCTGATTGGTTAAAAGCGCATTCCTGCCGTGTCTTTTCCACAAGTTACCACCGGCTAAATCTATGACGTTAAAATGCCTCTTTATTCTGTTCCATCTGACTGTGCAATCCACTGTCTCATCAACCCAGCCAGGCAATTTATAAACTTGATCTCCACTATAAAAAGCATCTAGACATTATCTCACATTTCTTTTAGACTAACATTTAGTTTTCAACAGCGGAGATTTGTGTAAAACTTGCTGTCTGCCTCTCCAACATTTGCAACATTGTTTCAATATTCAAATTCGATCTCCAACTGTCCCATAGTAATGAACGTGTAGGGGTCGCTAGTCGGGACGTTTCTCAGCCAGTCGAAATCATGAATCAGCTGGCATCATTTTTATGGATTTATACAAGGAAATATCAAGGTAAAATGATGAATGAAGTGTAGCTAGTTTGCTAGTCTTTCCAGCTTCAGTTTGAAGTGATTGTGTTAGCTGTGATGTTGGCTAGCTGCTCTGAACAACAGTGTCCTAACGAGAGAACACATTGTCTATGCCAGTCGAAATTGCGCCTCATTAGCTCATTGTTGTGGATTTATCCAAATAAATGTCACTTGAAAACAGCTTAAACAAATGCAGCTACTGTTGTTATTCTGTCTGCACTGTTTGACGTGACTGTAAGTTAGCCGTAGTTGGCTAGCTAGCTAAGAGGGGAAAAGAACATTGCCAGCCAGTGTGACAATGGAACATTTAGAACGAACGACTGGGTATCCATAGACACTGAACGACCGGGTCACGTCTCTGGCAAACGAACCAATAGAACGAACGACCAGCCGGCTCGGGTAGAGACCTTAGATTTGTTTCGGGACCATATCTTGTGGAAGGATGAAATAGTATGAATAAATTCATCAAAATAATGTTTTTCAATGAAAATATGTCAATCGTTATTTTAATATGTTGGTTAACCTGTTGTATAAAAGTGATAATGGCCTTGAAATCGATGTTTGGAGGATATTGGCACAGTTTGCTGGCCCTTGACTTAGTCTCGGGTCTAACAACACCCGTGTCAATATATCCTCCAAACACCGGCTTCTCGGACATTATCCATGTGTGTGTGCCTCTCTTGGTCTGTCCACCCCAGCCTCTGGACAGAGAGAGAGATGAGTGTGTGTGTGCCTCTCTTGGTCTGTCCACCCCAGCCTCTGGACAGAGAGAGAGATGAGTGTGTGTGTGCCTCTCTTGGTCTGTCCACCCCAGCCTCTGGACAGAGAGAGATGAGTGTGTGTGTGCCTCTCTTGGTCTGTCCACCCCAGCCTCTGGACAGAGAGAGAGATGAGTGTGTGTGTGCCTCTCTTGGTCTGTCCACCCCAGCCTCTGGACAGAGAGAGAGATGAGTGTGTGTGTGCCTCTCTTGGTCTGTCCACCCCAGCCTCTGGACAGAGAGAGAGATGAGTGTGTGTGTGCCTCTCTTGGTCTGTCCACCCCAGCCTCTGGACAGAGAGAGATGAGTGTGTCAAACAGGCAGTAAAAAAACAGCTGCTGGCAGTTTCCTCTGCCTCATTTACACTTAGTAAATCACCCATGATGCCCTGCTCTCCTCGCCTCTGCCACCTCTCTCTCTCTCTTTCTCTCACACACACCAGTGGAGGCTGCTGAGGGGAGGAAGCCTCATATAAATGGCTGGAATGGAGTGAATGGAATGGTATCAACCACATGTGTGTGTGATACCATTATTATGAGCCGTCATCTCCTCAGCAGCCTCTACTGGCACACTCTCTCTCTCTCTCTCTGTGTCTGTATCTCTCTCTCTCTCTGTCTCTCTCTCTCTCTCTCTGTCTCTCTATCTCTGTCTCTCTATCTCTCTCTCTCTCTCTCTCTCTCTCTCTCTCTCTCTCTCTCCGTGTCTGTATCTCTCTCTCTCTGTCTCTCTCTCTCTCTCTCTCTGTCTCTCTATCTCTGTCTCTCTATTTCTCTCTCTCTCTCTGTGTCTGTATCTCTCTCTCTCTCTGTCTCTCTCTCTCTCTCTCTCTCTGTCTCTCTATCTCTGTCTCTCTCTCTCTCTCTCTCTCTCTGTGTCTGTATCTCTCTCTCTCTCTCTCTCTCTCTGTCTGTGTCTGTCTCTCTCTCTCTCTCTCTCTCTCTCTCTCTCTCTCTCTCTCTCTCTCTCTCTCTCTCTCTCTCTCTCTCTCTCTCTCTGTGTCTGTGGCTGTGTCTGTGTCTCTCTCTCTCTCTCTCTCTCTCTCTCTCTCTCTCTCTCTCTCCCACACTGGGAACTGTAACAGTAAATACAGGAACAATTGTATTCAGATTTGGATTAGGCCATACACACTACAGCATATGTTTACTACCCTAGGTAACTGTTCTGCATGGGTGTGTGTATCAATGCAAGAACCTCCAAGCTTTGTACACACACACGCACACGCACACGCACACACGCACACACACACGCACACACGGCCTGATCTGATTTGCATGTAATTGTTGCCTCTATGCGATTTGCTATGATAGTCATAAACAAGATATTAGTGATTCAAGGTGAGGAACCAGGGGGCTTGGGGACCTCTCCAGATCATAGGCATGGTAATGAAGCCCAGGGCTTAATAATGCAAGAAATGTCAGGAAACTTTCGACAAGCGCAGTGGACGGCTGGGAGGCACCACCTCGCGCCCCCAGCCCTGTGTCATCTTTGTTCTAAATGCAAATGAGTGTGTGGTGACATTGACTCCTTCCAGTGGAGGAGGGAGGGGTTCTAAAGAGGACGCCCCGGGAACACACACACACACACACCACACACACACACACACACACACACACACACACACACACACACACACAGAGGCCGGCTGGCTGGCTGACTGTGTCCCTGTTCTCAGGGCTATGACGGCTCAACTTCCTGTATGTAAATGAACAGGGGCTTACGGTGCCTTTGGTTGGCTGAGGATAATACTGTAGTCAGCCTATTGATGCAGTTACCAGAGTTCTTTGGTGTTTTCTTAGGCTGCCATGCTGCGATTAAGGCATCTCGGTGGAATGAAAGCTATAGAGGAATGGGAGTGAGATGGAAAGAGGAAGGTAGAGAGAAGGAGGGCAGAGAGAGAGGGAGAGAAGGCAAAAAAAGAACGAGGGCATAGTAAGGAGTGTGGTGTGAAGGTAAGGGGAATAAATAAACATAATCTGGAGCCTTAATAATGGAAGCATCTTAGTGTGAGAACCTTGTGTAGTTCAAAGGGCCGCGCCAGGCTAAAACAGCACGAAGATCCCAAGGTTATCTCTCTAAGCTCTGGTGAACAGGACGGACAGGTTTGAAGTGGGATTTACCCTCCCTTGTGACCTATCCCCCGCAACCTCTCTCTCGCCCATCTCCCACACGAACGCACATACACAGTTCATAAGTGTGAGCAAGCAAACACACAACTGTGCACACACACACACACACACTTTGTTGATCTCTTAGGTGATCATTGGAACACATACTGTAGAGAGAGTAGATTTGTACACTATAAGAAAAAAAAGATGCTATCTAGAACCTGTACCCATAGGAGAACCCTTTGAAGAACCCTTTTTGGTTCTAGGTAGAACCTTTTTTGGTTCCAGATAGAACCCTTTTAGGTCCCATGTGGAAAGGGTTCTACAGTACATGGAATCCAAAAGGGTCACACCTGGAACATTAAGGGTTCTACCTAGAGGGTTCTAACCCTTTTGGGGGGTTCTACTTAAGGGTTCTAACCCTTTTGGAACCTTTTTTTTCTTCAAATGTTTTTGTTGTATATTTGCTTATTGACTTATAATTGTCTGTATGAACATTCCCCAGTCTTTGTGTGTGTGTTTGTGTGTGTGTGTGTGTGTGTAGGTGTGTGTGTGTGTGTGTGATAGGTGGCTACAGTCAAAGAGTCTTCCTACTCAGATCGGATTCATATAGGATTTATTGGGTCCTGGTACCTTAGTCGTACTACCATGACTCATGTCTACTATTACAGAGCACTCTGCTAAACTCCAATGGCGCCTCGTCCCTTTCCCCTCCACCCCGACCAATGTAATAACCGTATACTGTGGAGTGTACACCATGAGAACAATTCATAATCAATTACCTCGAAAATAAGGGGCTGGGAATTGTCTGTTACTCATATAATAATTAGCTTTATTATTGTCCTCCCTCCATAACCTCCCTCCCTCTCCTCCCCAATCGCCTCACAAAGCGTGACAAATAGAGCCTAGTTGGTCTCGCAATAACACGGGCCTCTCTCTGCATTTGTCTTATTTCCAGGCTAGCGCAAAAGGCCTGGTGAGAGAATGAATGTAATAATTTGATGGCCCCAGCACTCGTGACATTAATCGTGCACTGTCTGGCGATTGGCACTTCCCCAGTAATTGTACATGGAGAGGCTAGCCCCCGTCCACCTCCCTATCTCCCTCCCTCCCTCAGCCACATGCAGCCGAGCCAAGCGGGTGCACTGCAGCCTACTATAATAGCCCTGATTTAATTTAGCTATTTAACCTGTAATTCCAGCAATATTTATTGAGGAGCGGAGGGGAGAAAATTGGGCCATTAGCCGGGTGAGGATGAATACATTGAGATGAAAATGAACACTCCTAACTGGTAGTTGACCTTCGCGTTTTGTAGACGTTTTTTTAATAGCGCCGGCCACAGTAATTACTGCAAATTGAATCATAGTGAAAACTGAAATCATTCCGTAATGAGCATTTTATTCGTTGCTGCACACTAAGGCCGCCAGGGCTGTGTGTAGTGGTGTCTCTCTCTCCCTCTCTCTCTCTCTGTGTGTGTGTGTGTGTGTGTGCACGTGCGTGAGAGAGAGAGAGAGAGAGAGAGACGTTCATT
>NC_034180.2:22103782-22119014 GCF_002021735.2 Oncorhynchus kisutch | reverse complement strand
CTCTCTCTCTCTCCTCTCTCTCCCCTCTCTCTTCCCACACTCTCTCCCCTCTCTCTTCCCACACTCTCTCCCCTCTCTCTCCCCACACTCTCTCCCCTCTCTCCCTGTTCTCTCCCCTCTCTCTCCCTGTTCTCTCCCCTGTCTCTCCCCATCTTCTCTCCTCTCTCTCTCAAATCAAATCAAATGTATTTATTTATTAAAACCCCAAACAGCAAGCAATCCAGGTGTAGAAGCACGGTGGCTAGGAAAAACTCCCTAGAAAGGCCAAAACCTAGGAAGAAACCTAGAGAGGAACCAGGCTATGTGGGGTGGGCAGTCCTCTTCTGGCTGTGCCGGGTGGAGATTATAACAGAACAAGGCCAAGATGTTCAAATGTTCATAAATGACCAGCATGGTCAAATAATAATAATCACAGGCAGAACAGTTGAAACTGGAGCAGCAGCACGGCCAGGTGGACTGGGGACAGCAAAGAGTCATCATGTCAGGTAGTCCTGAGGCATGGTCCTAGGGCTCAGGTCCTCCGAGAGAGAGAAAGAAAGAGAGAAAGAGAGAATTAGAGAGAGCATACTTAAATTCACACAGGACACCGGATAGGACAGGAGAAGTACTCCAGATATAACAAACTGACCCTAGCCCCCCGACACATAAACTACTGCAGCATAAATATTGGAGGCTGAGACAGGAGGGGTCAGGAGACACTGTGGCACCATCCGATGACACCCCCGGACAGGGCCAAACAGGAAGGATATAACCCCACCCACTTTGCCAAAGCATAGCCCCCACACCACTAGAGGGATATCTTCCACCACCAACTTACCATCCTGAGATAAGGCTGAGTATAGCCCACAAAGATCTCTCCTCTCTCTCCCCGTTCTCTTCCTTCTCTCTTCCATTTCTCTTCCCTCTCTCTCCCCATCTTCTCTCCTCTCTCTCCCCACTCTGTCTCTCTCTCTCCCCATCTTCTCTCCTCTCTCTCCCCACTCTGTCTCTCTCTCTCCCCATCTTCTCTCCTCTCTCTCTCCTCTCTCTCCTCTCTCTCCCCACTCTGTCTCTCTCTCTCTCTCCCCATCTTCTCTCCTCTCTCTCCCCACTCTGTCTCTCCCCACTCTGTCTCTCTCTCTCTCTCTCTCTCCCCTCTCTCTCCCTGTTCTCTTCCTTCTCTCTTCCATTTATCTTCCCCCTCTCTCCCCATCTTCTCTCCTCTCTCTCCCCACTCTCCCCACTCTAACTCTCTCTCCTCTCTCTCCCCACTCTGTCTCTCTCTCTCCCCATCTTCCCTCCTCTCTCTCCCCACTCTGTCTCTCTCTCTCCCCATCTTCCCTCCTCTCTCTCCCCACTGTCTCTCTCTCTCCCCATCTTTTCTCCTCTCTCTCCCCACTCTGTCTCTCTCTCCCCCATCTTCTCTCCTCTCTCTCTCTCTTCTCTCTCTCCCCACTCTCACTCTCTCTCCTCTCCATGCAGCAGCTGTTTCACAATGGGAGTTTGTCCCATGGAAAACAAGATCATTACTCTCTCCCTTACTGCTTCTTTAAAACTCCCACCAACTCAGGGAGAAGAAGCCCACAGTCTCTTCTCGTTATACTTAGGGAACTTTTCTCTCTTGGAGAAGTTGAGTTTTAGTCTTTACTTTCTTGGGCTTGGTAGTAAAGTGAGAAATGGTCATGGTGAAATGGAAGTCTGTTCTTGGGAGAGTAATGGTAAAGTGGTATCTGTCTGTCTGGTTGAGGGAGGCTGGCAGTACAGAGGTTCCTCTCTACAGTGTGAGAGGATTTGATATCTTTATTGGCGGTGAAGCAGTTCTCCTTCAAGTCACGATCCAAGTCCAACCATTTCTGGTTGTGTATCCGTTTTTTTCAGAATGTGTGCGTGTGTGTCTGTGTGTGAGAGAGCAGTGAGTGAGTGAGTGAGAGCAGTGAGTGAGAGCAGTGAGTGAGAGCAGTGAGTGAGTGAGTGAGGGAGTGAGAGCAGTGAGTGAGAGCAGTGAGTGAGAGCAGTGAGTGAGAGCAGTGCCGCAGGTTTTTTCTCTCTCCCACTCCCTCGTTCTCTCCTTTTTTTCATATGGAAATGGGAAATAATGGGGTGATTAAATAGAGCTGTATATTAAAGTACAGCTGACATTAGAATTAGCATAATGTGCTCTCGCCTCGGGCTGCATACTTTATTTGCCATCTGCGTCGGACTCCTTCCCCCCGGGAGGGCACACACTGAACACTCCTCAATAAACTCACGGCCCACTCCACTACCTCCCTCCGTCACAGGGAGTGGATACTGGACAGAGGCAGACAGTCATTCTCCTTAATTGTGGGGTGGAAATGAATTAAATGAGCATTCGGCCCCCTGATGACTTTTGTTGTGAAGAAGTTCGGACAGTAAAGTGGAGTGTGTTGTTTACACCCAGGCAGTTTAAAGCGAAAGGGAGAGAGATAGAGAGATAGAGGGAGAGAGAGATGGTGAGAGAGAGAGAGAGAGAGATGGAGAGAGGGAGAGAGAGATGGAGGGAGGGAGAGAGAGGGAGGGAGGGAAATAGATAGATAGATAGATAGATGAAGAGAGAGATAGATAGAGGAAGAGAGAGATAGATAGAGGAAGAGAGAGATAGAGGGAGGAAGAGGTCAAAGAGGGGCAGGTGTAGAAAACAGATGCCTTGGTTGTTTTTCAGTGTTTTTTGTTTCCTTTATGGCGCATTAGGGCTTTGAAAAGGACTTGACCATAAAACAACATGGCGGGGGAGGGAGGGGTGGAGAGAGGAAATATGGGGGGGGGTTGTTGTCAGGTGAAGTAAGGAAAGTGTGTTGGGGGGGTTGAGGAGTTTGTATGAGTGGGGGTGGAATAATGTATTTGTGTGTGTGAGAGGGCTTCAGCTAATTGTTTGTGAGTGTGTGTGTGTGTGTGTGTGTGTGTGTGTGTGTGTGTGTGTGTGTGTGTGTGTGTGTGTGTGTGTGTGTGTGTGTGTGTGTGTGTGTGTGTGTGTGTGTGTGCGTAGTGGGAGGGGGGGTAGTTTAATGTTGGTGGAATGGGGAAGGGGAGAGAGGGAGAAATGGGCTGGGTGTTGGCAGAGGGTGGGGTGGGGGGTGGGGTGGGGGGGGGGGTAGGTTAATGCGTAGCCCTTCAAGAGTCCTGAGATGCCTGAGGCGGTGTCTATGTGTGTGTGTGTGCGTGTGTGTGTGCGTGCGTGATAGAGTGTATGCTGTGTCCACTATAATTAAGTGAAAGGGTTTACAGGGCCAGAGCTTCAGTACTGAGGTGAGCAGCTGTTCCTTGTCTTTTCCTTAACACACATCAGACACACACACACACATACAGTAACATACACACACACACACACACACACACACACACACACACACACACACACACACACACACACACACACACACACACACACACACACACACACGTCAGACAGACAGACAGCCAGCCATTAACATATCATAACTTCCCCACACAGCTCCACGTATAGCAGGGAAAACGCTTTCACACTCAGACCTTTTCAATGCAGCATTCCTCTAAGTGCTAGGAGACATGGCAGGTTTAAAAGTTTTCTGTCCAGACAGATTGATTGAGCCATTCTTTGAGCTGACACGCAGATGACGATAATTGATAGGATGCAAATCTTAGTGTTAAAGGGGGAAAAAAAGAGTAAAATTGTAAAATTGTTTTATATGAACGTGAAGGTTACAGTGTAGTATACGTTTTACGACATTTTCAGACATAATGTAGAAAACAAGTAGTTCTGTGTATCGTACACTTTTGAAGATTTCCTTTGGTCTGTAGCACTGAAATCAAATATAGCCATGTGAGTTTTTCTTAACGGATGTGCATTCTAAATGCACACAATTCGCAATTTTGCATAAATGTTTTCATCATTTGTTTTCAACAAAAAAACATGTTTTCATCATAAGCAGCCCTATAACATTTTTGTTAGATTATTTTATTCAAATAAACAAAAAGACGGATTCACATGTCTGTGACCTGAATTGACTTTGTATTCTGGGTCGGACATCCCTGTTACATCTGCATTGTGTCGCCGTGTTCACTATCCTTTCTCTGCAGCTCTCGACCCTGTGGACCAATGACAGGCTAAACTCATTTGACACACTACATTGTAGAACAGTGGGACACTCAGGCCACTCAAATGGCGTGTTTGATCTGGGAAATATGTTTCTCGATCCTTTGTGAGTGGAGTATTTCACACCTCGTGTACATACACTCAGGCACAAACCTCTCAATCAAAACCCGAAACAATTACAGCAACATATGTTTTCCTCTGTATTCTGAACTTGGCGCATTAGGTCAAAACAGCAAGCTTTCATTTAATAAATGAAACTAATTTCCAAGAGCACAATTACCTTTTCCCACTTCATACGTGTGTTTTCCCCCAATCCCCTAGGAGTGTGGCGCCCTGTGTTTAGCATCCGTCTCCACTGTACGGGCTGGATATTCTGCTTGTTTGTGTCGCTGCGGTAACGAGTCCCCACAGTAACGAGTCCCCTTTGCATTACCAAACTGCATGTGTAACTCAGAGGCTGGGCCTTCAATTAGTCATGCTGGTTAAAGGTAGAGAGCTATGCCGAGCACCAGGCCTAGAACCCCCCCCCCCCCCCCCCCCCATCTCTCTCTCTTTCCTCCTCTCTCTCTCTCTCTCTCTCTCTCTCTCTCTCTCTCTCCTCATCTTTCTCTCTCTCTTTCCTCCTCCTCTCTCTCTCTCTCTTTCCTCCTCTCTCTCTCTCTCTCTCTCTCACTCTCACTCTCACTCTCTCACTCTCACTCTCACTCTCTCACTCGCTCTCTCTACTCCAACAGTATTGGTTTAATCACAGCCAAAGCTCTGTTTACACTTTCCAATCCCTATTGATCTTAGAGGAATCACTAAGGGAATCAGGACAAAGCAGCTTTTGGGTTTAGTTCCTAAGATATGTGCTTTGATAGATGGATGTCTGTCTGTGCTGGTTGAATTGTCACATTTTCATCCTGTATTTGTGTGGGTGGAATGGACCCAGGGCATATTTTCACATGTTCAGGACAGTGAACCAGGGAGGCCTTAGTTGTACTATAAAGTCAATGATGACAGAGTCAATATTTGAGCCCTGGTCTTAATGTGTGTGGAGAGTTATTCCATTTAGTGACTCTCCCTTTGCGGTGTTTGAGCAATAGACACGGCGAAAGAAGTTATACCACTCTTGGGATTTCTTTAATTTTATCCAACCTTTATTTGTGCTGAAATTCCCATTGAGGTCACAATAGAAACATGGAAAACATCACCCAAGATTTTCCTCAAAAGCTGTGAAGTATCATCTGCCATGAGTTCTTCAATTTGCGTCTAGAATGACACAAAGCACCCTGTGGATGTCAGTTAAATACCAATGACTTTAATACCAAAATTACAACCTCAAAACCAGTAAACATTTATGTTTCAATCTCTCCATCCGTATTGTCCCTCTATTAGCAGTGATTTGTCTTGATGCATCACCATATTTTAGTCTTTAGTTTCCTCCCTTCCCTTTTCCTCCTTTGTTTATTTGATTGGTTCCCTCGCGGCACTGTGCCTTTATTGGTTGGAAAGTGATAAGAGTTCCTTAAATCACACTTTAAGTTGTACTTTCCTACTATAGAGCCATATTACTTTGGCGTCTCTTGTCTCCGTGACAATTAAAGTCCCTCTGCTTGGGGGACTTCATGGGTTTTAAAGACACACACACACACACACACACACAGAAAAAAACATGCACACGCGCACTTGCATGGCGTAATAATTCAACGATTTGTAAGGAGGAGAGATTAAAGAGCACTTAAACCGGTGGATACAGTGTTCCCACCTCGGCAGTCCAATCCACAGTCACTATGGTAATGCACTTGTCAAACGCCTGATAAGTGCGTCCCATTTATGTGACAACATGATGTTTCCACCACTAGAGGTATTAGGCAAATATGATGCGGATAACAAAAGTGTGTCCGACAGTTCTTTCTCGGCAAAGTTCCACTCTTTGTATGAATGAACACGTGACCGGGTGATGGCCACGTTTCTCAGCGGTGACTTTCCGTCCTGCAGCCGTCAGACATCCACTTGTGCTTGAACTGTTTTACTCTGTCGTGCTGTTCTCCTCGTGTGAAATATGCTCATTGTAAGGAGCTACGGCATCTGAAATATAAAACACACTCACCACAAATCCATTTAAAGGAGAACACCACTCAAAAACATTAGTCCATTGGTCCGCTGTTGATGCGGTCCCAAAATGTTTTGCATTTTAGCGTTTACGTTTTCAGGATGTTGGACTTTCAAGAAGCAAAGTGTCACTTGCCAGATCATCATGAGGATGCATTTTGCGCCATCATGATGACGTGACGCTTGATTTTTACTGACTTCCAAATACCTTTATACACAAATCTAAATAACACTCCGCAGATACATGTAAAGTCACTGCCATTTAATGAATTGTAAAATATGTTTTAAACATTTTCCTTTCTGGTGTGTGTTTCTCCTGTGTTGCAGGAGGAAGGGATGAGCCTTCAAGCTACATCTGCACCACGTGTAAGCAGCACTTCCCCAGCGCCTGGTTCCTTCTACAGCACGCCCAGAACACCCACGGCATCCGCATCTACCTGGAATCCAACCCCTCCAGCGCATCGCTCACCCCCCGCATCACCATCCCCGGGCCCCCCATGGGCCAGGACTCCATCCCCCAGTCTCCCCTCACCAATTTCCTGGGAGAGAGCAACCCCTTCCACCTGCTGAGGATGACCGGGCCCATGCTCCGAGAGCCCCCTCCAGGCTTCATGGAGAACCGCGGAGGCCTCCCCAACACACCTCCCTTCGTCAGCCCCCCACCCCGCCACCACCTGGACCCCCACCGACTGGAACGCCTTAGTGCCGAAGAAATGGGGCTCATCTCCCAGCACCCCAGTGCCTTCGAGAGGGTGATGAGGCTAACGCCGATGGCCATCGAATCCCAGTCCATGGACTTCTCCAGGCGGCTCCGGCAGCTGGCAGGGAACAACAACGTGGCCACCCCTCCTCTGTCGCCCAGCCGGGTCAACCCCATGCACCGCCTGCTCAACCCCAACCCCTTCCAGCCCAGCCCAAAGTCTCCCTTTCTCAGCACCCCGCCCCTGCCGCCCATGCCCCCCAACAGCACCACCCCGCCCCAGACGCAGGCCAAGAGCAAGTCATGCGAGTTCTGTGGGAAGACCTTCAAGTTCCAGAGTAACCTGGTGGTCCACCGGCGGAGCCACACCGGGGAGAAGCCCTATAAGTGTCAGCTGTGTGACCATGCCTGCTCCCAGGCCAGCAAGCTGAAGAGACACATGAAAACACACATGCATAAGTCTGGTTCCATGACAGGACGGTCTGACGACGGGCTCTCCACTACCAGCTCACCGGAGCCGGGCACCAGCGACGTGACAGGAGAGGGCATGAAGAACCGAGATGGAGACTTCAGGGGTGAGGGCGAAGAGGAGGAAGAGGAGGAGGAGGAAGAGGAGCCGGAGAACGAGAGCAGGCCGGAGTCAAACTTCAGCATGGACAACATGGAGTTCTACCGTAACCGTGAGAATGGCTCCAAGCCGCCATCAGACGAGAAGAATGCCCTCTCTCTGGGCAAGATGGTGGAGAGCGTGGGCCTGAGCACTATACAGCAGTACAATAACTTGATAGTCGACAATCGTAAAAATCGGATGCTCTTCTCCAAGAGGGGGTCCGATGGGCAGCGGGACACTGGGGATGAGGACTCTGTGGTGGGAGAGATGGAGAGGGAGCACCATCACCACCAGATGGAAAGGGACCACCAGAAGCCCACGGTCAACGGCAGGAACTGTGGCTCCGGCGACTCTTTCTCAGGCCTGTTCCCCCGCAAACCCACTCCCATCACCAGCCCCTGCTTGTCCAACTCCTCCAACAAGAGGATCAAGATTGAGAAGGACCTGGAAATGCCCCCGGCGCCCCTCATCCCCTCCGAGAATGTCTACTCCCAGTGGCTGGTGGGATACGCTGCCTCACGACATTTCATCAAAGACCCTTTCCTGGGCTTTACCCACTCCAGACAATCTCCCTTTGGCACCTCCTCTGAGCACTCGTCTGAGAACGGCAGCCTGCGTTTCTCCACGCCTCCCGGGGACCTCCTGGATGGCGGCCTGTCGGGGCGCAGCGGCACAGCCAGCGGGGGCAGCACTCCTCACTTGGGGGGCCCGGGACCTGGCCGGCCCAGCTCCAAGGAGAGCCGACGGAGCGACACCTGCGAGTACTGCGGCAAGGTGTTCAAGAACTGCAGCAACCTGACAGTGCACCGACGCAGCCACACGGGAGAGAGGCCCTACAAGTGCGAGCTGTGCAACTACGCCTGCGCCCAGAGCTCCAAGCTCACCCGCCACATGAAGACCCACGGGCAGATGGGTAAGGAAGTGTACCGCTGTGACATTTGCCAAATGCCCTTCAGCGTGTACAGCACTCTCGAGAAACACATGAAAAAGTGGCACGGGGAACATTTGATGACCAACGAGGTCAAAATTGAGCAAGCCGAGAGAAGCTAAGCCAGATTTTCCTATTTTGCCTCTTTCGCCACACATTGACTTATATATTTAAAAAACAAAAAATATAAAAAGGGGTAGCTGGATACTCTTTTTCTTAAATATCGAATTTTGGGTTAATTGTATGTTTTTTGCCTGAGAAACTGCCAACCGAGAAAAGCAATTAAACAAACAAACAGATATTAACAGCACCAATTGAAGCCGATCTAAACTGCCTCATTTGGCTAAAGATCATTTTTAACGGTCGGTCAGAGGCTGAATTAAATGATAACATATGTGGAGCCTTTAACTGTGCAATAATTTCTGTATTTATTGGATTTGGTAATATTTTGGCATGTGCAGGTACGTTTTTATTTAGTCATTTTAAATTTGTTTGACTTTTTATTTGAATTGCTGGGATTTGATTTGTATTATTTTTCAACCCAGAGGATATCCTGAGATTTTTTTGCAGACAAAAAACAAAAAAACATTTGAATACTCTTTAGGCCGCTGCTCATAGGAAATTGTATATTTAAAGCTACACGTGTAATTTCTTGAAGAGAAGCCAAATTGAATCTTTTAATTTTTAGAAAGCATAACTGAGAAAGCTATTTTTTGTTTGTTATTACACGACAGGATATACGCACGCGGACAACAATCCTTTGGCGTTGTGGCGCGAACTGACTTTAAACATGTCAATCTTAATTAGATATGTAGCACTGATTGTCAATTATGACGGTAAACCTAAAGAGAACACAGAGGTTCACAAACCCTGCCTCTTCCCAAGTAAATACATTTATTAAGAAGAAGGATGAAAAAGAAACCGGTTATCACAAAGGCAGCTGCTTAGCGGTACCTAGTACCAACCCGGACTGAAACACGCTAGAAAAACAGAGCAACTGCTTATTTATTCCTAAAGAAGCCCCTCACAGTTCTCTCACACTGTTTACATCTAAACAAGCCTGTCCTAAACTCACCATAACTCATCCTAAGCACAACATACCTGCTATGACAATGCAAGTACTGATGGTTTTTGTTTGTTTTTGTAAAATCTTTTATCACACAGTTGTAGGATGGCTAAACCGTCGGGCTAAACTGCGCAGCTTTATAACGAGAGAGAGCAGGGAGATCTTAGGGTGAGCTATAGGGCCTCTTTCCTCTCCTTTATTTTCCCATTCACCCCCCCCTCATTACCATTCCGTGGATGAGTTGAACACACTTGCCCATGCCTACCGATTACACCCTCCCCCAATTCCCCTGTCTCTGATACTCACTCCCTCTCACTCCTCTGCCAGCTGACTATTAAAACTCCCAGTACTATCACTAACTCCCTGTCGGACACTCAGCACAGAGTAGCATCACAGAGAGTCTCATCACCCTCAGTCTCAGTCAGGCTGCAGTACCTGGTCAGCCATTTCAAACTGCATTACGATAGATGCGTACTTCAGGGACGCTGTATCTTTTAAATGTCCTCTTTTCCCCTGTTTTGATCACCATTCATATTTAATGTTACTCTTGGTAATCATTTTTTTTTGTAATCAAGTCCATATGTCATCTACTGCATTGTTCAGTTTAGGAAGGGGCTGGGTAGTGGTGGTCATAGCCGTGGCGGATTAGAATGACATAAAATGGATTGAAATATTATTGTTAATAACTATTACATTCAGTGACAATGTTTATGATATCACTTGAAAACAGCCCTATGCATTTTTTTCTAGAAATATCTAGCAATCGTTTTGAAAATGAATTTATACTGTATAGTAAAAACTCTGATTGTATAGTGTGCCATAGTCAAAATGTTTATGATGTTGACTTTTTCTTCTGGCTAAAAATTGTTAAGTCCCCTGTGAGACAGAACCAGTGGCAGTTACTTAGTGATATGCAGACCAGTAAATTGCACAGTTCTAGATACATACAGTGTCTGTAGAAGTCTGTTGAGCGTGTGCCCAAACAGTAAGACAATTTTTTCTTTCTTTCCTCATTCAGGGCTCCCTGTGATGTGTAGTTGAACGCATTCTGAGAGAAGTAGCAACTCTGACACACACAGAATGCACAGCTGAGTGAGCTTTTTAGGAAAGATTTTTCGGTCTTCAGCAAGCACCAACCTTTGCCCAAATCACCACTCCCTGTTATTTTGAATAATGTACCCCCTGTCCTACCCCCCTGTTCCGATCCCCCTCAAGTTGACCTTTGACATCCAAGTCTTTTTTATTTTTTTTATTTTTAGAATTGAGGTAAAAATATGTCATTGAGAAGACATAGAAAAACATGAACAGCTCTTTGCAGATGACCCGCACTTTATGATTTGTCTATTTTTATGATTTTTTTTACACACAAAAAAAAAGAAAATTGAAAATACGGCTTCTGAGCAAGAAATTACTTTGACTGGATTTATTCGGCCTGGGTAACGGGTTCTAGAGTTTGGAATCAGTTGAGATTGAAGTGCTAGCATTGCTATAGGCGTGGCTTTCCCAATGCTGGCACTATAAAAATGAGAAATTAATTTATTGGGACAGTTTTTGTACTGCCATTCAATTTGACATGAGTGTGCCTTGAATACTGATCTTCCTATTCACCGTCTCTCAAGACAAATGCAACACTTTTGTGAAGCAAAGGAATTGAACATAATGAAAACAAATGTATCAAATTTATGCGTCAACTTAGTTTCTAATTTGATTATGAAATGTCAATAGAATATCAGAGATTACTTAAAAAAAACACAAAAATTCAACAAAGCTGCATTTAGGTTAGGAGTACTCAGCACAACATTGGTGTGTCTGTGTGTGTATATATGTATACATATGTACATATAAAGGCACAAACCTATATATAGATATATATCAAATTCTTCACTTCAGGACAAGACTGCGTCCCTAGATAGAAACATGGTCAGAGTGGATTGTTATACCACACAATAGTCAAGGAAGAGACTGGACAAAAAAATCAGGAACTGCAGAAACAAAACAAAAAATAATTTAGTGCACTCTGTCTTAAAATACGTTTACAGTATTGAAACAAGTACAAGGGTCAAATAATAATTGTGTGTATGTGTGTTTTTAAAAAAAAGTATTTTTCTTTTCAAGTTTGCTTATACCGTTTCTCTGAATGCCATAGTGGCGATGTGTATATTGTTTTTTTTTTGGTGACGGGGTTTTAGTATATATAAATATACTGTATATGAATATATATTACATTTTTCTTGTTTACTGTAAAAGTATACCAGTATTTGTAATATTGGAGAATGCCTGGGCATTTTACAAAAATAGAAAAAAATGTTGTTTTTACATTTTTATTTTGCAGTCCAATTTAAATTGTGGGTCTCTTAAAATGTTTTTGTCACTGTACCTGTAAAAGTCTTAAGTTTTAGTAACTTTTATTCTGCCTTGGGTGTAATAATAATAATTTTAAAAAATGAATTAAAAAAAAGTGAACTGTAACAAACTTGGATGGGGGGGGGGGGGGGGGGGGGGGGGGGGGCAGCTGATGGACGTTCTGGAAGTTTCCCTTGTAGAAACTATGGAACATTGGAATTGCTTTGCAGGAAAATACTGACATTCCTGATCTGTATCTATTGATCTTCTCCTGGAATGGATATTCTTCATGGCTGGTTTGAAATACATGTGTAGGCACTTGCTGTCGTTCTACAGAAGCTTGTATTTTTTAACTTGTATGTGCATCCTTTGTGAAAAGGGGTACTTTAAGTACCTGTATGTCATTATCTTATTTGGGGGAGGGGGACAACATTGCAACTTCAAGATACAACTCACAGGCTGCCACCATATATTTTCTTTCATTTGGCAGGATAAAATTGTGCAAAAAAACCCCTGATGAATTTGTATTGTTGAAATGAATCTTATTGTACAGAAGGGAAATAAAAGGTTGTTTGACATCCTTTTAGCGACAAAAATACACAAGTAGATGTTTTTGTTTACTATTGTATTGGTTGTACATATTGTTCTATGATTACCCTGACTTGTTTTGTTTTCATTCTTTATTCCATTCTTATTATAGTTTGTGTTCCAACTGGCACTGCCCTTTGACCCTTGACCTTTGTGACCTGTGTGTCAGTTGTACAGGCACCTGACCTGCCTCCCCACAGGTTTCTCAGCATGAGAAGAATAGAGCACAAATACAAACTGTTACAATTCCAAATGTTTTGCTCTTTTTTTTTGGTCTCTTTTTGTTTCCTGTAAATGCTAGCTCTTCTGATATGTCCCTGCTCTGTCCCTTCAGTCAGAGAAGGGACATATATAGAAGAAAAACAGAGGAAAGTATCTAATGAAGTGCAGGGACATTATATATCTGGATACCACAGTTCGACTCCTACACATACGACTCACAGAACCATGTAGTGTACACAGAGCAGCCTTGGCTGGATACGATCAAAGCTACAAGCTAAATTCGCCTCAAACCATAAGTTATATCTACAGGCAGTTAGTAGCTACCGTACCTGACCACGATACGGACACCTATCAATCAGTCAGAACCAGGGTGTGTATTCGAAACCTGCTCACTTAGATGTTCAGAACGGTTCTCCAACTGTTTAGCAGCACAGAGCTCCCATATCTGTGCTTTATCGTCTTTTGAAATGTTTATGTTTCCTCTCAAATATTGGTGCTTTGATATGTGCTAAGAGCTATGTCCTGTTGGCTGCACTGTTTGTCCGCCCCTGGGCACCGTAGACAGAACACCAAGCAGAGCTAAGCTATGCTGTTGATTGTGTTCACTTTGTGTAAAGACATCTTCATGGAACACTGCCCTGTCTGTGGGTGTATTCAGTTAGTTTTCCTTCACAGAGGTTCAGGTCTAATAGGCTATGCAGATTAGCCCCTCTACCAGAGAGACAGAGTTGACGTTAGTACGAAGGTCCTGATTATGAAATGACGCTTTGCTGCTGTTCACTCTTTAGGTTTCACATTCCATAATTTGACTATTTCCTTTTAGAAATGTTTCTCATGTTTGTATTTAAAGAATAATACAGGGTTGGGTTGAGGACATGGAAAAATCTGTCATTTTTGATATGTAGTAATGTCCGGATCGGGGACGTACAGGGGGAGGGCTGGAGGCGTTGACTAGGGATGTTATGCTGTGTGTGATGTCAATTTATTTAAATACGTTAACTGATTCTTTAGGCTGCGATTGGCTGTGTTGTCTATGATGTCACTGAGGTGAGGACAGCGTTCCGTCGTTCTCAGGCCTGATGAGTCCAATGCCATTGGTTCGTTACAGTAAACATGATATTCAGACACCACATGGCCTGTCTCTACTCTGTTTATTTGAAACACATTAGGAATGTGTATGTTCACCACATTATGCAACACACACACACACACACACACACACACACACACACACACACACACACACACACACACACACACACACACACACACACACACACACACACACACACACACACACTCTCTCTCTCTCACTCTCTCTCTCACTCTCTATCTCTTAATAAGTAATGCAACTTCTGCAATTTAGAAATGGAAATATTATACATTGAAATGAAGAAATCGGACATTCAATTTGGGACTGGATTCAATCCGTATCGAGGAAGATCTGCGTTATAGCTCGATTGAAATATAAAGGCAATGTTCCCGCGTTCACAGAGACTGCATTCACGGTAATGCCGGCTCAACTGGAAGTGAATTTTGCGTTTTAATGCGGCTCTTCAGCGATACAAATTTGATTTGGCCCTTACAAAATAACACGTTACACATTCCCTCCTCACCTGAGATCCTATGTGCGTTAAAATAAATCAAATACCATCGCACTGATTTTAGTATTTTCAATCAAAATCACTCAAATCCACTTCTGGATATACATACACAATAACCTGGATATATGAAGGCACCCTGGGTGGCTAATTTTCGGAACTGCAGACACACGGATCCATGTCAGTGGATCTGCACCCTGCTGGCTTGTTGGGGCTGGTTGGGGGTTGGAGAGAGGATTGAGAAGAGAACTGGATGTTGGGGGCACAGAGATAGATACAGTCTCCCTCTTTGGGTTCTACGGAGGGTGTCTAAGCTGGCTGAATGATGGACTGGCTCTGCGGGTGCCTGATCTGAGCAGGGCTCTTGAGTTTGAATTAGCTCCACTCTCGGCAACTGACTCTAACGAGTCGTCATCAAGACCTCTACATGCCACTTATATCAACACACCTTCAAATACCAAGACACACTCATAGAAACGCACCATAACAACTCACTCTCTCTCTCTCTCTCTCTCACTCTCCGCACACATAGAAACTCACCATAACAGCTCTCTCTCTCTCTCTCCGCACACACATAGAAACTCACCATAACAGCTCTCTCTCTCTCTCTCTCTCTCTCTCTCTCCGCACACACATAGAAACTCACCATAACAGCACCCTCTCTCTGAATTCAATTACATTTTCAATTTATTATTATTATTATTTATTTATTGGCCTGGGAAATGTATGTTTACATTGCCAAAGTAAGTGAAATAGATAATAAACAAAAGTTAAATAAACAATACAATATTTACAGTAAACATTACACTTACAAGAGTTCCAAAAGAATAAAGACATTTCAAATGTCATATTATGTATATATCTCTCTCTCACTCTCTCCACACACACACTCATAGAAACAAACCATAACAACACACACACTCTCTCTCTCTCTCTCTCTCTCTCTCTCACACACTCACTCTCCACACACACACTCATAGAAACAAACCATAACAACACACACACTCTCTC
>NC_034180.2:22033782-22101282 GCF_002021735.2 Oncorhynchus kisutch | reverse complement strand
GAGGTGTGGGAGGATGGTGTCGGTGTCAGACACCTAGAGGGAAGGCCAGGGATAAGGGGGAAGAGGGTGAAGGAAGAAAGAAACAAAGGAGGGAGACGGGGCTGTAGTTAATTATGGTAAAAGAACAAGTTTGTCTCTGTGGAGCGTGTTTGAATGAGGGTGTCATGGCGAATCAGAGGAGTCCCCAGACTTCTGTGGTAATTATTAACATTATAATTCACCACTCTTGTCCTTGTCCAATTGATTGGCATGCCTGTTTCATGGGTATTTCCAAAAGCAGTAGTGGTATCACTCCCTATTCCTTGTGTGTGTGTGTGTGTGTGTGTATGCGTGCGCGTGCCTCTGTCTCTCTCTCCCTCTCTCGCGTTCTCCCTGACAGTTTCAGAAGCATGTCAAATGACGGCAAGACTACTCAACGTTTTATTGAGAGAATTCCTGAAATGTGGAGAGCGTTATCGTTGCCATTTGACCCGTTGCATTGAGGGCTGATCAGATGTGACTCTTGAACACAACTCATTCACGAGGTCACGCGACCTACCCACCTCTCACAATGTCCAATGAATAACATACAGTGGTACAGTAGGCACAAGGAAATGACTCAATTTCAAACGGCGAAACGTGTCATTGTATGAGTGTAATTATATTACAAAAAGCATCATCCGATTGTTTAGAAATAAAGACACATCGGAAAACAAAGAACCAGATCAATTGATCTCCTCTGCTACTTACACCCACTGAGACAATTGTGTGTCTGGCCAAAAGACCCTGGTCAAAAGTTACCATAGCACTATGGAGGGAAGAGGGCGCCATTTGGGACAGAGCCAATTACACAGACACATTCCTTTATTTTCCCAAATCGAACCTCGCACTGTTCGGCCGCAAACAAGGAAAAAGAGAGGAGAACCAACGTCTAACACGATTCCCGCCGCAACCAACTTACAAAGCACAGTTCGAGTCAGTCAAACTTCACATTTTTACCACATCCTGTTTCTTCTTTCTCTTAGGGGGGGGGGGGGGGGGGGTCTTTTCGTGAAAAAGAAGAGAAAGTATGTCTGCGTAGAAGTAAAGGAATGAAGGGAGCTAGGCGCATGTAGCAGGGGAGAGGTGCGTGCCGGCGTCTTTTTCATATTCAGATTCGCCTGCCTACACACAGCATTATGACACATTTGGATGATGGCATTGTGGGATTAGCAGGCAGCCTTGTCATTTCCAACAACAATACGGCGATTTAGGGATGCTATTTCTCACACGGTGCCTCGCATTAACGCCGGGCCCAAAGATTTACATAAATCTTTGTCTTAAGATGAAAGAAAGAAGGTTTGAGACAATGAAGTTAAGCTTTAGAAATGGGGAAAGAGGAAGGAGGAAAGTGTTGGGGCGGTGGTGGTGGTGGAGGAGGAGGTGGCGTGGGGGTGGGGGGGAGGGGGGGTAGAAGAGAAGGGGGAGGCGAATTGGGAAGCTAAGAGAAGAGATGAAGGGGCGAGGGAGGGGAAGAGGAAAATAAAGTTTTATTCATTCTAAATCACCCAGTGTTGTGTTGATGCAAATATGCCCCCCCATTCCCCCCCCCCCCCCCCCCCCCCCCTCCTACTCTGTTTTTGGCGTCATGTAGTAAAAACGAAAAGAAAAAAGCAATAGACGTGCCGAAAAGGGAGGGAGGAGGAAGGTGGGATAAGAATAAGCATTAGCATGTCTGTAAGAGAAAAGAGAGAAGCGGAGAGGCGAAAGTGTTCAGCGGCGTTCTATTCAGTGTTGGGTGATTTAGTTGTGCGTCTCTGACTGCGTCTCACAGTGAAAGGCGTAGCATCCCTCTCCGTTCTCTCCCTGCTCTAATCTTATCGCCTGTAGCAGTCATTCTCCAAACTGACCTAGATGGTTGCGCCTCCTCTCTCCCCCCACACCCTCCCCCCTGCGCCTCCCTCCCCTCCTCTCCCCTCCGTTTGATTGGATTCCTCCTCCTCCTCCATTTTCTGATTGTGAATCTGCTTACATTAAAGTCAGCAGATTGGATCAGAATCTGACCACTGAAGGCGATTCTCTTTTTAAATAGAGAGGAGGTTAGAGTAAAAAAGGAGATTATAGGCCGAGAGAGAGAGAGAGAGAGAGAGAGAGAGAGAGAGAGAGAGAGAGAGAGAGAGAGAGAGAGAGAGAGAACCATTGAGACAGTATCAGCGTCATTATCTCCCAGCTTCCTGTGGATTCGCTTTAGTCTTCTCTCATACTTCATTTTATTACAGTATATCATTACACTCAGTAAAAAGGCACTATCTAGAACCTTAAAGGGTTTTTAGTCTCTTTTTAGTCTCTTTTCGTCTCTTTTTAGTCTCTTTTCGTCTCTTTTTAGTCTCTTTATGTTTCCAGGTAGAAAGAACCCCTTTGGGTTCCATGTACAACCCTTTTCACAGGTATTTCTATATGGAACCAAAAGGGTTCTACCTAGAACCAAAAAGGGTTCTACCTGGAACCAAAAAGGGTTATCCTATGGGGACAGCCGAATAACCCTCTTGGAACCCTTTTTTCTATGAGTGTAGACAAATGACCTGGTTGTGGATGTCCATCGCCGTCGCTCACTTCCTCCCTTCATGATTATCTTTGCTCTTTGTTTACACTTTCAAAAAGAGGCTACGGTCAATTTGACAACACATGTGCTGTAATTGAAGCTATTTAGCCTCTTGAATTTTGGGTTTTTGTACATTTGACAAATAATTGTATAACCACTCTGTGTCCATTTCAAATGGAACTCCTCTCATAAACCATCTGCTATTTGTTTTCATGTCTTACGTCTCCAACTTTCTTCCACAGGGACCCCCTTCCAGGGCAAAACAGCGACCTAGTGACGGACAACCATCACCAAAAAAATGTAGAATAGAAAGGAGAAAGTCAATTAAGTTATTAAAATGTCATAACTATATTTAATAATGTGATAACTACAATATTAGGTAACCATATGCATTTTTTTTTTTACTGATGCAGAGCAAATAGTTAGTGTGAAGTGAGTTTGGTCTAGTGTCCCAAAACACACCATATTCCCTTACAGTGCACTACTTTTAACCAGGGGCCATAGGGCTCTGGTCAAGAGCAGTACACTATGTAGGGAGTAGGGTTCCATTTGGGACGCAGGCTATGTATCTGTATGCAGCAGAGGCAGTCTAGGCCGCAGCCAGCTCACTGTATCTGGCCCCTGTATCAGCCATGCTGGCTGTCCTGTAGCAGATGCATACACAGTAGCAGGCTGGAGCAGGGTCCATATGTCCAGCATATGCCTGGATGGACTCCTGCTGGTTACTACTACAGAGACATATAACGCAACAGCCATGGCAACTCTATAGTGACTCGACTTCCTATAGAACACTCCTTATTTATTGCCCCCCCCCCCTTTTCTTACTCTGACACCATTATCCCCCTCTCTTTCTCCTTCTTTCCCTAATTCCCTCTCTTTGCTACCCTTTTCCTACTCACTCCTTTCTCTATCTCACTCACTTTCACTATCCTTTACCTCGCCCCCCCCCCTGTCTTCCTCCCCCTCCCCAACCCTCCATGCCACCCGTTCTCCCCTCCCCTCTCCCTCTCCCTTCATCCTACCCTGACTATAGGCTGTACGGCAGGCGGCGGGTTCCCCGTCGGTAGTAATAAAATAAACAAATGACAGTGGGACTGACGTCCCACCTTGAAACAGAGGAAGAGGTTATTTACATATATGGGAATTTATAATCTGCACACGCTAGATCACTCAGCCACGACAGGTCCTACCAACACAAAGGCGATGTGAGATATCAGGGAGGGAGAGAGGGGTCACGGGAAGAGGTGAGATGGAAGGGAAAGGAAAGGGGATACCTAGTCAGTTGCACAACTGAATGCATTCGACCGAAACGTGTCTTCTGCGTTTAACCCAACCCCTCTGGATCAGGGGGGTAGAGAGGGGTGGGGGGCAGAGAAGAAGGGAGTTAGAAGGGCAAAATAGAAAGCAGTGAGAGGGAGGGACAAAAATTTACAAAAGAGATAGGTCGAAGGACAGAGAGAGGGTCTCCTCTCCCCCTCTCCTGTCCTCTCTGTTCTCTCTGTGTTAGGGCCAGTACTGTGTTCTCCTGTGCTCTGTTCAGGGAGGATGTTGTTGTTGCTTGTGTTGTGATCAGTAGCTGCAAACTGGGGTCCTGTAGTCCTCAGAAACATGGCATTGTAATCTGGCCATGTTTTATTTATGGACCTTACTGAGGCAGATAACGGCTGTTTTAACAAACAAAGATGATTGCTTCAGGGGCCAACTGCTCCTCCTGAGGTAATTAAGACAAAGTAGCTCCCAGGGCCAGGAGGGAGGTGGGAGGGAAGGAGGGGTGGTGGAAGGGCGGGAGAGAGGGATTTATGCAACGAGGCAGCTATTATTTATCTTAAAAAATTAGGGATTCAAAAGGTGATGGTGTTTACATTTACATCATTTAGCAACTAGTAGTGAGTTCTTAAATGTTCATACTTCTTCCACACTGGTCCCCTGTGGGAATCGAACCCACAACCCTGGCATTGAAAGTGCAATGCTCTACCAACTGAGCCACAGGGATGGAATCAGAAGTGGAATCAGTCAAAAACACCAATGAAACAGTATAGTATGTTAGGGTTAGCGTTGAACCAGGATGTGGACATTAAGCTAGGGTTAGTGTTGTACCGGGATGTGGACATTAAGCTAGGGTTAGCGTTGAACCAGGATGTGGACATTAAGCTAGGGTTAGTGTTGTACTGGGATGTGGACATTAAGCTAGGGTTAGTGTTGAACCAGGATGTGGACATTAAGCTAGTGTTAGGGTTGAACCAGGATGTGGACATTAAGCTAGGGTTAGTGTTGAACCAGGATGTGGACATTAAGCTAGTGTTAGGGTTGAACCAGGATGTGGACATTAAGCTAGGGTTAGTGTTGAACCGGGATGTGGCCATGAAGCTAGGGTTAGGGTTGAACCAGGATGTGGACATTAAGCTAGGGTTAGTGTTGAACCGGGATGTGGCCATGAAGCTAGGGTTAGGGTTGAACCAGGATGTGGACATGAAGCTAGGGTTAGCGTTGAACTGGGATGTGGACATGAAGCCAGGGTTAGGGTTGAACCAGGATGTGGACATGAAGCTAGGGTTAGCGTTGAACTGGGATGTGGACATGAAGCCAGGGTTAGAGGTAGGGTTAGGGTTGAACCAGGATGTGGACATGAAGCTAGGGTTAGCGTTGAACTGGGATGTGGACATGAAGCCAGGGTTAGGGTTGAACCAGGATGTGGACATGAAGCTAGGGTTAGCGTTGAACTGGGATGTGGACATGAAGCCAGGGTTAGAGGTAGGGTTAGGGTTGAACCAGGATGTGGACATGAAGCTAGGGTTAGCGTTGAACTGGGATGTGAACATGAAGCCAGGGTTAGGGTTGAACCAGGATGTGGACATGAAGCTAGGGTTAGTGTTGAACTGGGATGTGGACATGAAGCTAGGGTTAGGGTTGAACCAGGATGTGGACATGAAGCTAGGGTTAGGGTTGAACCAGGATGTGGACATGAAGCTAGGGTTAGGGTTGAACCAGGATGTAGACATGAAGCTAGGGTTAGAGGTAGGGTTAGGGTTGAACCAGGATGTGGACATGAAGCTAGGGTTAGGGTTAGGGGTAGAGTTAGGATGGAACTGGGATGTGGACATGAATCTAGGGTTAGAGGTAGGGTTAGGCTTGAACCAGGATGTGGACATGAATCTAGGTTTAGAGTTAGGGGTAGGGTCAGGGTTGAGGCTAGGGTTAGGGTTAGGGTTGAACCAGGATGTGGATATAAAGCTAGGGTTAGCGTGGGTAAATTCCACCAATCAGAGGCAGTCTGATTAAATGCAGAACCAATCACAGTGACTGACCCATCCCTTTAATGGTGGCTCAATTCTCAGCCTGCCATGTTTATTTGTAAACTGAGCAGACATTATGAGATGCTGGGCTGTACAAAGGACTGAGCCTGCCAGCTGGCCCAATCTGGCTGTTTGGACTCCCCCCCCCCTCTACTCAACCCCCCCTCTATAATGCCAGCCAGCCAGCCAGACCCC
The DNA here is from genome assembly GCF_002021735.2 of Oncorhynchus kisutch. Lineage (NCBI taxonomy): Eukaryota > Metazoa > Chordata > Actinopteri > Salmoniformes > Salmonidae > Oncorhynchus > Oncorhynchus kisutch. The sequence goes on along the minus strand of NC_034180.2, from coordinate 22,095,234 downwards.
CCCCCCCCCCCCCCCACACACACACATATACTTATTTATACAGCACATTTCAGACATGGAATGCTTCGCAATAATGCTTTTTACAGGAAAAAATTACGAAAACAATGAAATTAAAGCTGAAATATTTACTAAACAATAAACATAAGATAAAAAACTAAAGAATGACAAAAAAACTGAACAACTAAAAAGCACCTTAAGGAAAAGCAAAGCTAAACAGATGTTTTAAGATCTCTTTTAAATATGTCCACAGTTTCGGCCTGCCTCAGGTTGTCTGGCAGGGTATTCCAGAGGCTAGGGGCATAATGAGTAAAGGCTGCCTCTCCATGCCTCTTGGTCCTAGGCTTCGGGATAGTTAAAAGGTCAGAGGACCTGAGGGACCTACTGGGTACAGAACTTAAAAGCATGTCTGAAATGTATTGGGGTGCACTATCGTGGATTGATTTACAAACCAATTGAAGATTCTTAAAATACATTCTAAAACTCACAGCAGACAGGTGAGTGCAGAGACCTGTAATGTGTTCTCTCCATCTGGTCTTGGTCAATACCCGTGTTGCAGCATTCTGTATGTTTTCCAGTTGACCAATGGCTTTCCTGGATAGAGCAGACAGGTGAGCATTACAATAGTCAAGCCTGCTTATAATAAAATCATGGGTGAGCCTCTCTGTATCAGCCTGAGGGAGAAACGGCCGCACCTTGGCAATGTTCCCCAGGTGCTAAAAAGCTATTTTGGTCACATTCCTAATGTGTGATACGAAACTGAGTTCAGAATCACCTAGGTTTTTTACCTGGTGTTTTATCTTTATTGCCTGTGAATTAAAATGTGCGGCTAGATTCTCTCACTGTGCTTTGGCTCCAACAATAAGTACCTTGGTCTTGTCATGATTTAGCTGGAGGAAGTTGTGAGCTATCCAAGTATTTATCATCACTAATACAGTCCAATTATTTATCTGCGACGCTAAAATCCTCTAGTGACACAGAAATGCTGTGGTTTCTGATAACGCTGCCAAGGGGTAACGTCTATAGGTATATACTGTAAATGAACCTTGTCAATGAGACACAATGGGAAGATTCTTCCTTCTCGCTAAACGCACAAACAAGCACAGAGAGAGATAGCCTTGGGCCTTTCCAGTGACGTGACATGGTCACCTGGCCAATGCAGCGCCTACTTCATCTGAAGGAGGAAGACAGAGGAGTGTTTGTCTGTGCGCGTCTTTGTGTGCACGTGTATCTCTTTCCGTGTGTTTGTCTGTGTGTGAGAAAGAGAGATGGAAAGAGGGAGAAGAGAGGAGGGGTTTTCACCAACCAGCCTCCCTCCCTCCCTCCAGCCCCCTGGTGAGAAAACAAATTGGTCTCTGTTCCTGTTCACATCAATTGATGTTCTATTAGAACCAGATGGCCTTGATAGGCACAAACCTGTCTTGCAGAAAATACATACACAATGTCCATCTCCTTTCATTTTTTCTCTCTTTCTCTCTCTTTACTCACGGGGGCCATTTTGCCATAGGCTGATGGCAAGCGCCCAAAAAGTATGACTTTAGATCTTCTAGGACGGGTCTTCTTTTACTCCCGTCAAGGTTTTTTTTCTCTCTCTCTCATCCTATTGCTCTCTTTCAAAGTCATATTTCTGTCTGTCCCTTTCTATTATACACACATAGCCATGCGCGCACACACACACACGCACGCACGCACGCCCCCCCCACGCCCCCCCACACACACACACACCGCACGCACGCCCCCATACACACACACACACACACACACACACACACACGCACACACACACCGCACGCACGCTCACACACACCGCACGCACGCACGCACGCACACACACACACACACACACACACACACACACACACACACACACACACACACACACACACACACACACACACACCGCACGCACGCCCACACACACACACACTGCACGCCCGCACGCACGCACGCACGCCCACACACACACACACACACGCACGCCCACACGCACACACACACACACACACACACACCGCACGCACGCCCACACACACACACACACACACACACACACACACACCACACACACACACACACACACACACACACACACACACACACACACACACACACACACACACTCTATTCCCCATCTAGTGCACTACTTTTGACCAGAGCTTAACGGGTCCTGGTTAAAAGTATAGTGAACTACATTGAGTAGTAGAAATTGAGTGCCATTGAAGACGCATCCCTATAGCTATGAGAAGGAGCGAGCTATCGTCCAGAGGTATTTGCCAGTGACTAGACAGAGACACCTGTGATGTGAGTAGAGCAGCAGTGGATTATACACCATACAACTAATCCTCTTCAGAGACCTAGAGCAGCAATGCCCCCTCGTGATTCTGAGCCTGCTTGGCAGGGTTGGTCCTGCAAAGCCAAAGCCCCCGAAAGGGAGAGCATAATATACAAGGAAATTCTCAAAGCTGCTAATGAGAACCTTGACGACCTTGTACCTAGCCGGTGGGGATTCCGGTGGGGTGCCCCCACCCAGGCAGTGGCAGTGCTGGCAACACTAGCTGCAGTAACCCATGGGGAGGGGGTGACACTCGGACATTCAGAGAGGGGGCATATTATTGTGGCCCTGGTGGCACAAAATCAAAAGTCTGACTGCATGGAGATGCTTGGGAACATGGTCAATACGGTGAACCGTGTTGTGGGTGTTTTAGGGGAAAGGGATCTGACCTCCATCATCTAGGACGTTTTTTTTGCACTGTTTTTCAGGCCTTCTCATACAGCTACAGCTGTATATGCATTCGTAAATCAAGACCTTTCTTGAGTTGGGCTCTGGAATGGTGCAACTGTTGAGAATGTGAGCCTATGGTTGTGGGGTTGAGTGTGTATGAGTGTGTATGAGTGTGTGGGTGTGTGTGTGTATCCCACAACTGTTGCGAGGGAGTAAAAGTTGTTGGGGACAATATAGGATGATTCCCAATAATTGTTTGCTAAAATAATAATTGCTTGCAATAATGTAATTTTGGTAATGGCGAGACTGGTGAGAGGTAAATCATTTGCATAAATTGCCTACATTACTACAAATAATAATAGCTAATTATGGAAAATAAGATAAACAGGATTTAAAAAATATGTATATATATATTTTGATGGTTATATATAGTACAAATGGAGGTGAGGGTGATGGAAATGCATTTGGCGGTCGATCTACTTCTGTTCTGTGACTGGCACTGTGTGCTTTTTCTTCGAAGGTTGGATCCCAGTCTCTTCAGGGCTCTGGGAAATGGGGGGTCGGGGGTGGTCTGCCAGGCATTGGGATGGCAACCCAACTCGGGATGAGGAGGGCTTTTAGCGGGTGGAATAGTGGGGACCAACGGGAGGTTTACTTAGTAGCAAGGCAAATATCATGGTACAGCGATAGAGACACTCAATCATCATGTTACATGTTTCCAAACATATATTTTGATAAATAGAATTGAAAGTTGTGTCTCATTATGGTAAGTTTTATTTTATTTTACCTTTATTTAGGCAAGTCAGTTAAGAACAAATTCTTATTTTCAATGACGGCCTAGGAACAGTGGGTTAACTGCCTGTTCAGGGGCAGTACGACAGATTTGACCCATCTGTAGAGGATGCCTGGTTGTTCTTTAAAAGTGCTTTCCTCGCCATCTTAACAAACCTCTAAACGAGCTTCAATACCATACAACACTCCTTCCGTGGCCTCCAACTGCTCTTGAATGCTAGTAAAACGAAATGCATGCTCTTCAACCGATCGCTGCCCGCACCCGCCCGCCCGACTAGCATCACTACTCTGAATGCTTCTGACTTAGAATATGTGGACAACTATAAATAACAAGGTGTCTGGCTAGACTGTAAACTCTCCTACCAGACTCATATTAAGCATCTCCAATCCAAAATGATTGTAACGGTTTTCTAGGTGTGAAGGAGAGTCGGACCAAAATGCAGCGTGTAGATTGCGATCCATGTTTAATGAACAAACGTAACACGAGTCTAAATACAAAACCTACAAAACAATAAACGTAACAAAAACCGAAACAGCCTAATACTGGTGCACATACACACAGAACAAGGAACAAAGACACTAAGGACAATCACCCACAAAACCCAACACAAAACAGGCTACCTAAATATGGTTCCCAATCAGAGACAATGACTAACACCTGCCTCTGATTGAGAACCATATCAGGCCAAACATAGAAATAGACAAACCAGACACACAACATAGAATGCCCACCCAGCTCACGTCCTGACCAACACTAAAACAAGGAAAACACATACGAACGATGGTCAGACCGTGACAATGATATCTAGAATCTGCTTATTTCACAACAAAGCCTACTTCACTCATGCTGCCAAATATATCCTCGTAAAACTGGCTATCCTACTGATCCCTGACTTCCGCAATGTCATTTACAAAATAGTCTCCAACACTCTACTCAGCAAATTGGATGCAATCTATCACAGTGCCGTCCCTTTTGTCACCAAAGACCCATATACTACCCACCACTGCGACCTGTATGCTCTCATTGGCTTGTCCCCGCTACATATTCGTCTCCAAACCCACTGGCTCCAGGTCGTCTATAAGTCTTTGCTAGGTAAAACCCCGCCTTATCTCAGCTCACTGGTCACCATAGCAACACCCACCCGTAGCACGCGCTCCAGCACGTATATTTCACTGGTCATCCCCAAAGCCAACACCTCCTTTGGCCGTCTTTCCTTCCAGTTCTCTGCTGCCAATGACTGGAAATAATTGCAAAAATCACTGAAGTTGTAGTCTCATATCTCCCTCACTAACTTTAAGCATCAGCTGTCAGTGCAGCTCACAGATCACTGCACCTGTACATAGCCCATCTGTAAATAGCCCATCCAACCACCTACCTCCTCCCCGTATTTGTTTTTGTCTTTCTACTCTTTTGCCATACCAGTATTCCTACTTGCACATCCTGATCTGCACATCCATCACTCCAGTGTTAATTTCTAAATTGTAATTACTTCGCCACTATGGCCTATTTATTGCCTTACCTCCTTACTTCATTTGCACACACTGTATATAGATGTTCTATTATGTTATTGACTGTACATATGTTTATCCCATATTTAACTCTGTGTTGTTGTTTTACCCACACTGCTTTGCTTTATCTTGGCCAGGTCACAGTTGTATTTTTTTTTTACTGAAACAGGACCCAAATGGTACATATAAAGATCCAGTCCATTTAAACAATTGGAGGCCTCTTGCACTTCAGTGTTGTGGTGCAAAAACAAATAGCTAAATGCTTGGCGCATAGAATTATAAAAATATTGTCAGATATTATTCATACTAATCAGACAGTTTTTTTTACATGGACGATAAATTGGAGATAATATAAGAAAAGTACTGTAAACAATAGAATACTTTGAAATATCGGGAACACAAGGCCTGGTTTTCATAGATGAACCTATTGACTGGTAGCCTATTGACTAGTAGTGTATTGACTGGTAGTTTAATGACTGGTAGTGTATTGACTACTGGTTTATTGACTGGTAGCCTATTGACTGGTAGTTTATTGACTGGTAGTCTATTGACTGGTAGTTTAATGACTGGTAACCTATTTACTGGTAACCTATTGACTGGTAGTTTAATGACTGGTAGTGTATTGACTAGTAGTTTATTGACTGGTAGCCTATTGACTGGTAGTTTATTGACTGGTAGCTTATTGACTGGTAGCTTATTGACGAGTAGTTTATTGACTAGTAGTTTATTGACTGGTAGTTTATTGACTGGTAGCCTATTGACTGGTAGTCTATTGACTGGTAGTTTATTGACTGGTAACCTATTTACTGGTAGCCTATTGACTGTTAGCTCATTGACTGGTAGTTTATTGACTGGTAGTTTATTGACTGGTAGTTTATTGACTGGTAACCTATTGACTGGTAACCTATTGACTGGTAGCCTATTGACTAGTAGTTTATTGACTGGTAGTTTATTGACTGGTAGCCTATTGACTGGTAGTCTATTGACTGGTAGTTTATTGACTGGTAACCTATTGACTGGTAGCCTATTGACTGGTAGCTCATTGACTGGTAGCTCATTGACTGGTAGCTCATTGACTGGTAGCCTATTGACTGGCAGCCTATTGACTGGTAGCTTATTGACTGGTAACCTATTGACTAGTAGTTTATTGACTAGTAGTTCATTGACTAGTAGCTTATTGACTAGTAGTTTATTGACTGGTAGCTTATTGACTAGTAGTTTATTGACTGGTAGCCTATTGACTAGTAGTTTATTGACTGGTAGCTTATTGACTGGTCGTTTATTGACTGGTAGTTTATTGACTGGTAACCTATTGACTGGTAACCTATTGACTGGTATCCTATTGACTAGTAACCTATTGACTGGTAGCCTATTGACTAGTAGTTTATTGACTAGTAGTTTATTGACTAGTAGCTTATTGACTAGTAGTTTATTGACTGGTAGCCTATTGACTAGTAGTTTATTGACTGGTAACCTATTGACTGGTAACCTATTGACTGGTAGTTTATTGACTGGTAGTTTATTGACTGGTAGCCTATTGACTAGTAGTTTATTGACTAGTAGTTTATTGACTGGTAACCTATTGACTGGTAGCCTATTGACTGGTAGTTTATTGACTGGTAACCTATTGACTGGTAGTTTATTGACTGGTAGCCTATCCGCGGATGCTTTTTCAAAGAATATGTCAGATACTCCAGTGAGTGTAATTGGTTCCAATGAGTGTAATTTGCTCAATAATAGGAGTTGAGAAATAAATTGTGTGTAGATTGATGAGTAAAAAAAACTATTTATACTGTTTTAGAACAAGGCTGTAATGTAACAAAATGTGGAAAAAGTCAATTTCAAATGCGCCGTATATATTTTAGCAGATCCCCAGTTGAATGGCCCTGGGCTAAGAGGAGAAAACAGCCAACTAAATATAACACTGTATTTGTTGTCCCCCGCCTCTCTTCTGTGTAAACTGTAGCCATGTGTTCCTGTCCATGTCTTCCAAATTAAATCAAATCTAATTTTTTGTTGTCACATGCTTCGTAAACACCAGGTGTGGATGAACAGTGAAATGCTTACTTATGGGTCCTTCGCAACCATGCAGAGAGAAGGAAAATAGTGAAATAATGGGAAAGTAAAACACGTAATGATAAAAGTCAAAATTGATACATAATGAGTCACGATAACTTGGCTATATCCAAGGGGTACCAGTAACGAGTTGATGTGCAATGGTACAACAAAGTAATTAAGGTAGATATGTACATATAACGAGGAATAAAGTGACAGATAAATAACATTATCAGCAGCGTATGTGATGAGTCAAAAATGTTTAGGCAAAAAGAGTCAATCAGATAGCCCAGGTAGCTATATTTGGTTAACTATTTACCTAACTATTTAGTAGTCTTATGGGGGTAGAAGCTGTTCAGAATCCTATTGGTTCCAGACTTGGTGCATTGGTACCGCTTGCCGTGCGGTAGTAGAGAGAAAAGTCTATGACTTGGGTGGCTGGACTCTTTGACCATTTTTAGGGCCTTCCTCTGACACCGCCTGGTATAGAGGGCCGTCATACCAAGTGGTGATGCAACCAGTCAAGATACTCTCAATGGTGCAGCTGTATAACTCATGCTAAATCTTTTCAGCCTCCTGAGGAGGAAGAGGCATTGCTGTGCCCTTTTAACAACTGTGTTGGTGTGCTTTGACCATGATAGACCCTGAGTGATGTGGACACCGAGGAAATCAGCGTGATAGCGTTAAGATGATGAGCGCGAATGTGTGTGCGTCCAAGTCTACGATGGTGTTAAGATAATGAGCCCATTTTAATTAGTCTCTAATTTACAGCTGGATGAGTATGTGTCCGAGAGGTTAATGCTGTGGATTCCACAGGAGTCGATTGGCCTGCAGTATGTAAGCTAGCCAAGTGACAGAGGTATTGCATTCTTCCTCAAGGAGAAATCCAAACATTTGTAATTACGTAGCGCACTAAAGGGGTACATTTCCTCAGACCTTTTTATTAAGTTCTCAAATTGAGGTCAGGGATTGGAATGCTTCTAGGTATGCCACCAGGTCGGCACAGTGTTATTGACGGAGGAAAGCGTCTCAGCCTCTGCTTTAAAATGCATGCAGCTTACGCCTTCCGCAAACGTAAATCCATCTCAATTAAAATATAAAACGTCTTATTTATTTTTGTTCTCTTTTTCAAATCTCACTCAGACACATTCATTTTTTATTGTAGAAGCCTGCAATTATCTTGGGAACTCCCGGGGGTGGAGATCGGTGACACTATCACTTGCCCTGATGGGCAACTCTTGCTATATCCCAAATGGCACCCTATTCCCCCTCTAGTGCACTTCTTTTAACCAGAGCCCCATGTGATTATCCCTCCCTGAGCCTAGCAGACCCCATTTTCTCCCACGTACCCCTGCATAGATACAGTAAGAACAAGAAAAGGAACCAGCTATATTACTATAAAGAAAAAGCATCAACTTTTTTAAATCCCCCCCTAAAATACATAATCAATAGTTTGCTCTGAGGGGAGCGACTGCATGGGGTTAGACCAAAATGACAGGGCAGGGTAAAAACCAGGCCCCTGGTGAACAGGATGCTCTATGGGCTCTGCGGTGTGATGCCGGCCACACACCACCTCTACTTAGCGTCATACATTAATCTGGCTGCAGGGAAAAGTCCTGCTAGGCCCCAGAGAAAACCTGTATCCTGTTACTAAACACCAGCTAAGTGACCACTGGCTCTGACCAGAGAGACTTCAGGGTAAATGACCTGGGAGCTGGGGATCTATTGACTCTCTGGGGGAAGATGAATGGACTGATTCAGACAGACCTGGGGAAATTGAGTGCTGGTTGGATATGGATCGTGAGTTAATATTTGAGGGGGAAGGGGAGGGGACGACGACAAAGAGTGGATTGACATAAGTATCTTTGGAAATATAGTATATCACATTATTCCTGGTTCAGATGAACCCCCTAAATATAATATTATGTCTGTTGTTCTCACTTTCCCCCCCATTTACTGTTTTCATTCCACTCCGCTTTTACAATAAGTGCTGCTCGTAAGGTTTGCTCACCTTTTCAAACCTTAATAATTCAAAAGGCTGTAGAGCAGCACATAATTTCAAAACAGAGGTCAAGAGTCTCTTCGCCCATTCCACGGTCACCTTGTGCTCACATGCCAAGGACCAGACTGCACTTCACCATTGGTTCTTTTGTTGAGGGAGACAGGAGGAAGAATCGTGCACTCCTCTGGCCCACTGTTGTCTGACTGGTTCTCTCTCTGTCTCTGACATGGACTATCATTCTCTCAACCTTTTCTGACTCTCTCTGGTTCTCTCTGTCTCTGACCTTCTCTCAACCTCTCTATCTTTTTCTCCGTATAGCTGTTCTCTCATCTGGCCTCCCCTTAGACCTCCCTTTGTTCTCCATCGCCCTTCTGTGGCTCCTCTCTGACTTCGCTCTGGCCATTATATCTGTTTTTTTCCCCCTACCTCTCCACTGTCTCCGGCCCGGCACTATTGCAGTGCCCCCAATTGGCCCATATTTGTCACTTCCTCGGCTGCTATCTGGCCCAACCTTGGATTCTCTCTGCGCTTCTCTCATATTTTCTTTCCCTCATCTCTATTTTGCTGTCTCTTCTCTCAATCTCATCTGATTACCCTTTCGGCCCTGCGTAAAGCCCTTCTCACTGACCTTGCCCTGACATTTCCTATATATATCTTATTCACCATCTCTTCTTGTCTGTCTCTGGCATTCATTTTGGCCGTCATATAGCCTTCCTTTCGATCTCTCTTCTCTGGCTGTTCCATGGTTCCCTCCTGGCTGGTCCAGATCAACTGGTACAGAAACTCAGAGGTTAAAGCAGCCAGCTTGTCCTATTTGTCAGAACCACTCAGACCTGTTCTGGAGGGTTTTATACTTCATAACTCATGGTGGCATACAGCTAGACCAGCACAGGGCCTGAGAGAGAGCGACTGAAACATTATATCCTTCCCTCTCACCATCAAGAGAGGCGAGGCGGGGACTTGTGGTGTTGTCCTAAGCCTGTGGTCAATGGCAAGTTCTTCAGCTCTTAAAGCAGCCACCCCCTCCTTCCCTCAACCCCCTTGCCCAACCCACCCTCCATCAATCGCCCACACCACCCTCACTCAACCCCCCACCCCCTCAGACCTTCATTACTCTCAGAGAAAAGTGGAGCCCTTTTACATTTAGATTTTGACCTTAGATGAGGGGGGGAGAGAGAGAGAGAGAGAGAGAGAGGGTTGGAGGGAGGGAGAGGGAGAGGGAGAGGGAGAGGGAGAGGGAGAGGGAGAGGGAGAGGGAGAGGGAGAGGGAGAGGGAGAGGGAGAGGGAGATACAGAGAGGGGGAGAGAGAGAGATATACAGAACTTACAGACATTCTAACTCCATTTGAGCAAGGTTCAGACTAACATAGTGAGGGGGAGGGGGAGGGGGGGGGGGGTCCCAGGCCCAGAATTGGGTGTTTCAATCTTGCCCATTGTATTTGATAAGCAAAAGCTCTTACCATTTGCCAGAGAGAGTCTAGCAAAAAACCTGTCCCAATATGTATATATTTTATTTAATGATAACATCTTTTCTTCCCTTTCATTGTCTGAGCAGTGAATTATCATTACATATTTTTTCTTCTCTCTCCCTCCATCGCTTGGGCTTGCATATCTGCAATCTGGGCTTGCATATGTGCGTCAGCGAGATAAGTTGACCTTTTGAAAATCTGGGCTTGCGATCAGATTGAACGGTTATTGCAATATTCCCATGTAGCAAGATTAAAAGAAAAAGGGCAGTTTGCGAATGCTTTGTGGTATTTGTACATACTTTACATGCTATCAAATGGAGAGTTCCCTCAAGCTTTTCTCTCTTTCTTTCTCCTTTACTTCCCTCTCTCTCTCTCTCTCTCTCTCTCTCTCTCTCTCTCTCTCTCTCTCTCTCTCTCTCTTTCTCACCTTCTCTCTTTCCCTCTCTATCCCTCTCTTTCTCTCCCCCTCTCGATCTCTCCCTCCCTCCCTCTCCCTTGTTCCCCTCTGTGCATGCCATTTGGTCTGGTAGAAGCAACCACGTTCCAGCGGAACAAGACCCGACAATGGTACCGTGATTTACAGGAGACTATCATTTCTGAAGGGGGAAATATTTGCTAGACAGGTTGGACACATTTCACAGGGATCTCTCTTTGTGTCTCAGTCTCTGTACTGTAAACTTATGGATGTGTCCCAAATGGCAGCATATTCCCTATATAGTGCACTACTTTTGACCAGGGTCGTGGACTCTTAGAAAAAAGGGTTCCAAAAGGGTTCTTCGTCTGTCCCCATAGGAGAACCCTTTTGGATCCAGGTAGGACCCTTTTTGGTTCCAGGTAGAACCCTTTTGCGTTTCATGTACTGTAGAACCCTCTGTGGAAAAGTTTTTACATGGAACCCAAAACGGGTCTTCCTGGAACCAAAAGCATTCTACCTGGAACCAAAAATGGTTCTTCAAAGGGTTCTCCTAACCCTTTTAGATTCTAGATAACCACTTTCTTCTAAAGGGGGAATGGGCAGTGTTCAAAAGGAGTGCACTGCAAAGGGAATATGGTGCCATTTGGGACACAGTTTATGTCTTCTTGTTGGTTGAGAACAAACCGTTTCCGGTGCTACTAAAGGATGAATAAATAAGCTATTTACTGTAATGCCTGAGAGACTCTTCGGCTATTTGAAGGACCTACACACGTTCGCAAGTACTCATTCAATTGTTGCTAGTGGCTGCACTAACATTGCCCAAGTTGCTTTTGTTTACATTGTGAACATAGTCAACGTGGCGAGCAAGCTAGAGTTTCTGCAAGCTAGCTTACTGACTTCATGAAGTAAAATAACCAGTGGTGTATAGTCGAGGCTATACGCAACCAGAACCAACATTATTTTTGATTATTTCCGTTCACAAGAGAGAATGGACAGGTGGGTCAGTCATAGAGAATTGAAGCGAGGCGATCCTTGAGCCTGGACGCTGCCATTGGACGTGACACAACGCAAGCACACGTGGGCAGTATAGCAGCTTTCATTGATTTCAAAGGAAGTATTCTCTCAATGGCTGATGGCAATGCCGGGTGGCTATAGTGCAGCAGGGCCGTTAGCCCAGTATCTTTCAGAAGACACCTTCACTAGCTAGTGTCATAGATAACATGTAATGGCATAACACAACACATTCGATAAAGTGGAACAACATTCTCACTCGTGGTTGCACGAAAAGAGCCGTGCTCAAACTACACCCCCAAAATATTCGAATGAGCCACCGCCCCAACAATAACACGTGGTTTTTTTTTACTGCAAAGAACCATTAAAGGGCTCAAAGGGTTCTTTGGGTCACCCTTTCCAAAAACCCTTGAGAAACCCTCATTGTTTCGTTTGTACACCACAAAGAAAAAGTACAGTTAGTCAACCTTGAAGTATTGTCAGAGTATGAGGATGGATGATGTTCTGGAGATTGTATTCACTTAAAACATATATGTCAATTATCCTATAAAAACAAACAACATGTTTTTATGAACCGGAAGTACATTGAAAGAGCTTACACAATCCCGGGCCTGATGCACAGTTCACTCCTGAGACACAGCACAGTCTCTTGTACACAGTAGAGTCCTGGGCATGTGAGGAGTTAACGCTGCAGCATCATGCCTGGCAGTGTGCAATATTAGGATCGGAATTATCTGACCTACCCACGTCCACATCTGACAGGCATTCTATTCAAAACAGGCCACAAAAAAAGAGAGGAAGACAGAAAGAGAGAGAGCGAGAGTGAAAGAGAGAGGTCAGAGCAACAGCCCAGATATTGGAAAGGAGGTTTACTCAAGTGCATCATTAGCCTTGCTAATAAAAGGCATCCCCTTGTCCACACCTCGCCTCCCTCTCTCTCATCCCTCCATCCCTCTATTAATATTCAGCCAGGCTGGCTGGCTGGGCTGCGACCTCCTTAGGAGACGTTTCCATGAGTCAGACCATCCCACAACGCACCGGGGTTCTGATCTTTCTCACGTAATTAGAGTGATAAATAGGCCTCCCTCCTCTACTCATTCTCTCCCGTTCTCCTTCTCTCTCTCTCTCTCGCTTACTTCTCCTTTCAGTGCTGGGATCTACCCCTTTGAATCATTATATGATCATGAAATTTGACACATGCTCACGTATATGTATATGTATATGTATATATATATATATATATATATTCATATATACTGTATATACAGTACCTGTCAAAAGTTTGGACACACCTGGTCCTAGTGTATATTCAAGGGTTTTTCTTTAATTTTTACTATTTTCTACATTGCAGAATAACAGCGAAGACATCAAAACTATGAAATAACATATATGGAATGATGTAGTAACCAGTGTTACGAAGTGTTAAAAAAAAATCTAAATCTATGTTTGTAGCCACCCTTTGTAGTAGCCATCCTTTGCCTTGACTGAGAGACTAGTCAGGATCGAGGGAAAGATAAACAGAGCAAAGTACAGAGATCCTTGATGAAAACCTGCTCCATTGTGCTCAGAACCTCAGACTGGGGCGAAGGTTCACCTTCCAACATGAAAATGACCCTAAGCACACAGCCAAGACAATGCAGGAGTGGCTTTTGGACAAGTCTCTGGATGTCCTTGAGTGGCCCAGCCAGAGCCCGGACTTGAACCCGATCAAACATCTCTGGAGAGACCTGAAAATAGCTGTGCAACAACACTCCCCATTCATCCTGACAGAGCTTGAGAGAATATGCAGAGAAGAATGAGAGAAACTCCCCAAATGCACGTGTGCCAAGCTTTTAGCGTCCCAAGAAGACTCAAGGCTGTAGTCGCTGCCAAAGGTACTTCAACAAAGTACTGAGTAAAGGGTCTGAATACTTTTGTAAATGTGATATTTCAGTTTTTTATTACAAATTAGCAAAAATTTATAAAAACCTGTTTTTGCTTTGTCATTATGGGGTATTGTGTGTAGATTGCTGAGGAAAAACAAAAAATAATCCATTTTAGAATAAGGCTGTAACGTAACAAAATGTGTAAAAAGTCTGAATACTCTATCTTTTGGTATATAGTTTTTGTTTAAAATGATTATTTAATTGTTATAATTATTAGACAGTAGTTTCCATATTCTTCTTGTTACTAAGTATTCTTTTTTTGTTTTAATTTTTACTTTTGGACATTCTTGAAAAAGAAAATCTGAAGAGGTTTCAACCTACAAAATGTCAAAATGTGTTTATTACTTCCTGTTTTATAAAATGTCACAAAAGAGCCAAATTGTTGGGATAGGGTAATGAGACCCCTGAAATCTGGAATCTGCTCTCATCAAGTGTAGACTTGTTAAATTATGACTTCAGTCCTTAACCTGATCTCTCTGCACGCCACAGCATTGTTTTTGGCAAGTGTATGATGGTGTGTGTGTGTGTGTGTTTGTGGTATTATCGCCTGAGAGGTTTCAAACTCATGTGTTAGACATGCAAAAGAAGTGGTATTATGATTTGCATGCATAGTAATAAATCCTGCAAGCCATGTCCCTGAGAGAACTGTGTATCTGCCAGATAGAGAGACAGGGAGGGAGAGTGAGATAGTGTACCAAAGGTTTCTGTCTCTCAAGTTCTCAGTCATGGTCAAGTAGTCAAGAATAATTCAGCCCTTTAGCCCTCCACTACAGGTAGAGACATAGAGAGAGGGGATGACAGAGAGACAGACAGAGATACAGAGACAGAGTGAAAGAGAAACAGAGAGAGAGAGAGAGAGAGACACAGACAGAGGGAGACAGAGACAGACAGAGACAAATATGACATCTACATGGACAGGGAGGATTTCATAGCATTATTGGTGCATTTGTCTTTGTCCTCTTCTCGTTGTCCTGGAAGTTACTCTAAGAGGTTTTTGTTCCTCGCCAGCTCTCTTTTTGGGAAGCCACACATCCTCCGAGGCAGATCTGATATCGCTGTCTGTGGTGGATAACATCTAGGAGCAGTATGTCTGTCTGTACCAAGCCCTTCCCTCCCTGGGGTGGAACTGCCTGCCTGCCAGTGCCAAACTCAGCATTAAAATATGATTTTGATGGCCATTATTAAGATAATGATCTTGTGCATCTGGCAGCAGATTACATTGATACCACGGAACACTAGGGCTGCATCCCAAATGGCACCCTATTCCCTATGTAGTGCACTACTTTTGACCAGAAAAAGTAGTGCACTATATGAGGAATAGGGTGCCATTTGCGATGCAGCCTGGGAACAACTGTCCTTTCTAGTGACTCTCCACACATTCAACGTGACTGATTAAAAGAGTTGCTCTTGCCCAGGCAAGTGTTATGATCCGGCAGGCATGGTTGTATTCCAAGTGGTACTCTGTTCCCTATATAGTGCACTACTTTTGACCAGGGCCCATAGGGTTTGGTCAAAAGTAGTGCGCTATGTAGGGAATACAGTTCCATTTGCAGTCCCGGCACCTGGATAAAGTGACTAAGGGGGCAGTTGAAATCAGCGAGGGGGCTACATCAGCAAGGGGGTTCTTGCTTTGGAATTATATCGAATTCGGCTTATATCACGCTATACCACAATAAACATGAAGTTCAAGTGCAGAGACACCGAGATCATTGAGTACTTTTGAAGTGAAAGGTTGGGAGAACCCTGTATCCTGTGCTTGACTTGGCCCGGAGCTGTCCAGGGATTGCGGAGATTGAAAATGCGTCTGCCTGAACGTGCATGATGCGTAATTCCAAATGGTCAAATTTGGGGTTATAGGGTAATTAAAAACAAAGCAATTCATGAAGGCACATTTAAAAAAAATTATTATCAATGACTTACAATCTACATTATGAACATAATCAGAATGACACTTCAGTGTGTGCATGTGTGTGCTTCGTATGTGCTAGTGCTGGGTGGGCCGTTGCTGAGTGGGCCATTGCCGAGTGGGCCGTTGCCCAAAGAGAGAGCATGTGATATTTCAGCAGCAGGTATAAAAGAATGACAGACTAACTAGATAGCCAACTCCAAACATAACTCGCTAGTTAACTACAGTTAACTAAGTGTTCATGTTGCTGTTGCCTTGCCACCGGTACTGTAGACAGCCTAAATAAATTTGCACCTTTGGGAAGCTGGGATTCCCCTCTATTAAACACTAGCCATGTCATTGCATAATTGACAAATCACTTGCCCTGCATAGATGGCCCCTGAAACATTAACATTACAGCGTTAAATATAAACATGTCTGGTTCGATACCTTGCTTTGAAAAGCCTACCTTATCCATTTCATCCCTGATTCATTTTTATAAAGACAAGAGTATTTGGTTGTAATATTTTGGTGGCAACCATCCTCCAGGATAGCTACCGGTCTAACCACATTGTAGCCTAAACATCAGCTGCTCAACAGGAACTTGATAAGCAGACTTGGGTGTTTCAGGGCTGTATAAAAAGCAACGCCTGCACACCCAGGAGCTCTCCAGATGGAGGGTACACCACATGATCATATCATGTGACTAACAGTGTAGTTCTACTTTGTGTGTGTGTGTGTGTGTGTGTAGGCTATAATACTAGTCATGAAAATGTTGTTAAAAGTCATGGAGAAGTCATGGAAATGTGTATGAACCCTTCAAAGTGAATAATCAGAAGTCTTTATAGCATAATGTCATTTGTGAATTAGTCTAATGGGACGATTTGGAAAAAGACAGCTCCTGCAATTCTTTCATTCTGTTAAGCACTGGCTGTATTCAGCGTAAATGAAGGTCCTTCTAGCAGTCTTATGGACCGAGATTGAGAGGCAAAAGTTGAGAGCCATGCGTCCTCCGAAACACGACCCTGCCAAGCCGCACTGTATCTTGACACAATGTGTCGGAGGAAACACCATCCAACTGGTGACCGAGGTCAGCTTGCAGGCACCCACCCCACCACAAGGAGTCGCTAGAAGAAAAAAAATCTGTGCGATGGGACAAGGAAATCCAGGCCGGCCAAACCCTCCCCTAACCCAGACAATGCTGGTATAATTGTGCGTCACCTCATGGGTCTCCCAGTCACGGCCGGCAGTGACACAGCCCGGATCTGTATTTACACCACACTGCGATGCAGTGCCTTAGACCACTGCGCCACTCGGTAGGCCCTTGCAAAACCTGTCTTAACCAATTAAGCACAGGTGTGGTCTACCAGGCTCAGATACAGCCTCCCCTTGAGTTACCCAAAAAGTGACTAACAAGAACATCCCCAAACGGGAACTTAAATACATTTTGGCCACACCTATTCTTGGTGCTCAGGCCATGTATATCTATACGCACTAAAGCGGGCACGTTCACACAACATTAAAGATTATGAACAGTCAAAATCCTGTTTTTCATGAAATTTGATGATTTTTGGATGAAACCAGATCAAAGTATGATGACCAAAGCATGAAAAATTATTGTTGCTTCTACATTGATAAAGTTTTATCATAAAGTTACTGGTCCCCTCCCCCATGTCAAATGCTTGGATTCAGAAGATGGGAATATTAAGGGGATAGGGTGATATCACCCTAACTCTCATTTTAACACACCAATGGTAGCATGATGTTTTCTTACCTAATTTAAATAAGTATCGCCTTGTAATCAATATCAAAGAAGGCATTTTTTTTAAATTTCACCTTTATTTAACCGGGTTGGCCAGTTGAGAACAAGTTCTCATTTACAACTGCGAAGATAAAGCAAAGCAGTGCGACACAAACAACAACCCAGAGTTACACATGGGACAAATATGAAGCGAGGCCAACCAACAAGAGCATACAGGTCTCAGTGTAGGGTAGTTTATGGGGCTTTGGTGTCAAAACAGATAGATCTGTGATAGACTGCATCCAATTTGCTGAGTAGAGTGTGGGAGGCTACTTTGTAAATGACATCGCCAAAGTCAAGGATCGGTAGGATAGTCAGTTTTACGAGGGTATGTTTGGCAGCATGAGTTTAGGATGCCTTGTTGCGAAATTGGAAGCCAATTCTAGATTTAATTTTGGATTAGAGATGCTTAGTGTGAGTCTGGAAGGAGAGTTTACAGTCTAACCAGACACCTAGTTATTGTGTATTTCGAACTTGGCTAAATATTCTAAGTCAGTTTGCGTAGGGGCGTGGTTTATATAGCTAAATAGCTACTCTACTGGTGCCAAAGTGTTACTGCAGGGAGTCAGCAAATATTATTAAAAGTTTCACAATTTATCTACAGCAAAGAAACGTATATGTCTTCCCTTTCATCTGTGTCTGGTGTTAGCTAGTTAGCTGGATAGCTACTGTAGGTCTTCAGAACAAAAGGATGGGAAGGGTCGTTCAAAACTCTGATGCAGTTGTCATGTCAACACATCCGTCAGTGTTGCGTGAACCACATCACAGGAGCATTGCTAAATGGGAGATGTATAAGGGATGAACGCAATTTCAATACTGTTTGAGTTGGTTTGTGTATCACCAAATAAGCTTGAGATGATTTTACTGCAACACTGCTCGTTGCATCCAAGTTTCTCGACATACAGATGAAGTCAGAAGTTTACATACACTTAGGTTGGAGTCATTAAAACTCGTTTTTCAACCACTCCACAAATTTCTTGTTAACAAACTATAGTTTTGGCAAGTCGGTTAGGACATCCACTTTGTGCATGACAAGTCATTTTTCCAACAATTGTTTACAGACAGATCATTTCACTTATAATTCACTGTATCACAATTCCAGTGGGTCGGAAGTGTACATACACTAAGTTGACTGTGCCTTTAAACAGCTTGGAAAATTCCAGAAAATAATCTCATGGCTTTAGAAGCTTCTGATAGGCTAATTGACATAATTTGAGTCAATTGGAGGTGTACCTGTGGATGTATTTCAAGGCCTACCTTTGCTTGACATCATGGGAAAATCAAAAGAAATCAGCCAAGACCTCAGAAAAAAATTGTAGACCTCCACAAGTCTGGTTCATCCTTGGGAGCAATATCCAAACGCCTGAAGGTACCACATCTGTGGTATAAACACCATGGGATCACGCAGCCATCATACCGCTCAGGAAGGAGAAGCATTCTGTCTCCTAAAGATGAACGTACTTTGGTGCTAAAAGTGCAAATCAATCCCAGAACAGCAAAGGACCTGGTGAAGATGCTGGAGGAAACAGGTACAAAAGACCTATATCGACATAACCTGAAAGGCCCCTCAGCAAGGAAGACGCCACTGCTCCAAAACCGCCATAAAAAAGCCAGACTACGGTTTGCAACTGCACATTGGGACAAAGATTGTACTTTTTGGAGAAACATCCTCTGGTCTGATGAAACAAAAATAGAACTGTTTGGCCGTAATGACCATCGTTATGTTTGGAGGAAAAGAGGGAGGCTTGCAAGCCGAAGAACACCATCCTAACCGTGAGGCACGGGGTGGCAGCATCATGTTGTGGGGGTGTTTTTCTGCAGGAGGGACTGGTGCACTTCACAAAATATGCAGGAGGGACTGGTGCATCATGAGGTATGAAAATTACATGGATATATTGAAGCAACATCTCAAGACATCAGTCAGGAAGTTAATGCTTGGTCACAAATGGGTCTTCCAACTGGACAATGACCCCAAGCAAACTTCCAAAGTTGTGGCAAAATGGCTTAAGGACAACAAAGTCAAGGTATTGGAGTGGCCATCACAAAGCCCTGACCTCATCCTATAGAAAATTTGTGGACAGAACTGAAAAAGTGTGTGTGAGAAAGGAGGCCTACAAACCTGACTCAAACCAGCTCTGTCAGGAGGAATGGGCCAAAATTCACCCAACTTATTGTGAGAAGCTTGTGGAAGGCTACCCGAAACGTGTGACCCATGTTAAACAATTTAAAGGCAATGCTACCAAATACTAATTGAGTGTATGTAAACTTCTGACCCCTTGGGAATGTGATGAAAGAAATAAAAGCAGAAATAAATCATTCTCTCTACTATTATTCTGACATTTCACATTCTTAAAATGAAGTGGTGATCCTAACTGACTTAAGACAGGGGATTTTTTTCTAGTATTAAATGTCAGGAATTGTGAAAACTGAGTTTAAATGTATTTAGCTAAGGTGTATGTAAACTTCCAACTTCAACTGTGTGTGTTTCAAAGAGCTGTTAGTCTAGGTGAGCTCATGAATTTTAGCTTCCCGCACACTCAGCCTGTCTTTTCAAACTTCCTGGTTGTTAGCCATGAGATAAATAAAAAAGTATATATCCCCCAAAAATTTTATGGATGGTATTTGAATCACTCAAAAGGCTATTTTACAGGGGAATCAGAATGACTGTTCGGGACCTTTAACTGGACTCAAGCTCTCCAGACAAAGACAATGAAGAAATTGACAGTAAACTGGTAAATGTAATTAAATAAATCAAAGGTTTGTGAGCAGTTTGTGAGATCTCCAAACAACGTTTCCTCTTGGAGAATGAGAATGGTTTGAATGTATATTGTATTTAATGAATCATCAAAATGTCCATAACTAAACATCCTAAATTATTATGGGAATATGTTGGGATTAACAGTAAATTCACTGATGAACATGTATTTCATGGGGCACTGATAAACACCGACAAACAATTGACACAATTGACACGTGCAAAAGTCCCCTTATTCTGGTCTCGACATTTTAAAAAGAGCCCGAGACGCTTTCCTCACACACAAGCAGTAATCACAATTATTCTCAGGACGTAGGGGTGGTCATTTTCCCTTCAACTGAAATCATTATGGTTCAGTATTTCTAACCATCCCCTTTAAAGAATGGCACATTCCAAACGAGCACTGGGTACATGATACATATTGACCGACATGGTGTGTCCATTTGGTGAATGTAGATTGGCGGGGTGAATGTAGATTGGCGGGGTGAATGTAGATTGGCGGGGTGAATGTAGATTGGCAGAGCAAATAAAGGAACATCATAGCAGTTGTCTAGAGGCAGATGAACACTTTGACCAGGCATGCGATGCGGGGGCACACACTTCTCCGTATGGGCCTTTGTTGAAGCAGGGAAGGGAGCATTCTCTCCTGAACATTGCACAGTGGACACTGTGGTTGTCTCTTGACCCCCCAGCAGAGACACAACTACTGTGCCACACCCTGAAACATTTTGCACAGTCATTTTGCACAGTCATTTTCTCTCCAAGCCCTGCGAAAGGATCAGTGTAATGGTTGTCTTCCTCTGGACAGGTGGGAGACTCTGGCACCGCTGGACAGGCGGGAGCACCTGTAGGGAGGAGACGGAGAGACAGCCTGGTGCAGGGGGCTGCCACTGGAGGCCTGGTGTGTGGAGGAGGCACCGGATAGACCTGACCGTAGAGGTGCACTGGAGGTCTCGAGCACCGAGCCTGCACAACCCTACCTGGCTAGATGCTCCCCGTAGCCAGGCCAGTGCGGCGAGGTGGAATAGCCCGCACTGGGCTGTGCTGGCGAACCGGGGGCACCATGCGTAGGGCTGGTGCCATATACCCCGGCCCGAGGAGACGCATTGGAGACCAGATGCGCTGATCCGGCTTCATGGCACCTGGCTCGATGCCCACTCTAGACCGTCCCATACGAGGCGCTGCTATGTAACGAGGAGCTGCTATGCCTGTGCACCGGGGACACCGTGCGCCTCACTGCATAACACGGTGCCTGCCCAGTCCAGCTCTCTCCACGGTAAGCACGGGGAGTTGGCTCAGGTCTCCTACCTGACTTACCCACACTCCCCGTGTGCCCCCCCTCTGACTAGGAGGAGTAGTAGGAAGGATCGGAGGACCAATGCGCAGCGTGGTAAGTGTTCATGATATTTATTATAACTCAGAACACTAAAGAATAAAACAACAAAGATAATGAAATGAACTCAAACAGTTCTGTCTGGTGCAGACACAAAACAGAAAACAATCACCCACAACTCAAGGGTGAAAACAGGCTACCTAAGTATTGTTCTCAATCAGGGACAACGATTGACAGCTGCCTCTGATTGAGAACCATACCAGGCCAAACACAGAAATCCCAAATCATAGAAAAAATAACATAGGCTGCCCACCCCAACTCACGCCCTGACCATACTAAAACAAATACAAAACAAAGGAACTAAGGTCAGAACGTGACAATCAGAGCACACCCTCTCTTGTCTCCAGGCTTTGAAAAGAGTTTGGTCATAATCAATTAAGAGTCCGTCAATGTCGGGATGAAAACCTCACACACCCCATCCCATCATAGGGCAGACACTCCTGCAAAGCCCCTCCCAATGGAACAGCAGAGGAGCAGGAAGGAAACAGTTTGGCCTCCAACACGTCGTCCTCACCATGGCCCCGACCCCAACCTTATAAATTGAAATAAAATATTACAGGCGGAGGACGTTATTGTGCCACAGAGATTAAGTGTTTTTTTTCTTGTGCTTTTCAAAACCAAAAGAGTCATAACCACCCCAGTGGTTTTCCATAACCACCCCCCTAAACACACCGCCGTGCGCTCTGTCCATTGTGCTGACACAGCGCAGAGGAGATACCGATTTTTTGGTGCCAAACTGTCACTCAATCCTTTTACATAAAACTAAAACTCAGGGGGCAAAGATTTAAACTGAGGGTGCTATGCCCCCTTTAGCCCCCTCGTGGAACCAGGTACCGTCATTGGCACGCAACCCATGTGTAGCCACAGCTAACATCCGTGCATGTCGCAATAGTTATCTGTGCATTCAATGTAACGCGTCTCACAGAAGTATAAGTAATATAGTGTAATAGGAGATCACATAACATAGTCACACACAAACATATTAACAATATGATGATATAAGAACAATATAATTATATCTGTTCCAGATTACTCCTCCGAGGTGACTGTTCCTAGGCGTATCACGTGGAAAAGGCACGTTACTTAGCAATTTCGTCAGTTGAAAACGGGCGCACTGGCATTCTCCACCGCTACGCCAGGTTTGTCAATTTACCTGTCGAACATCAGCTCGCTTGACCTGAAGGGCAGGATTGGCTATTTTTGATGTGTGTACTTAAAAACAAGCGCAAAAGTGACAATTTCATGCAGCGCCTCTGGGAAGTTTTAAGACCCACCAAAAGCAGGTCTTAAAGGTAATTGCATGAATTTGGAGAGAGGAAGCACAGCCTATCCAGCCATGATGCACAGTGCCCACGTAACGAGATATGTGCATTTTGTGTCTGTGAATCTCGTATTGAGAAACATAAAAAAAATATTGGTTTCCCACATTCCGTTTCATTTGATTAAAAACCAAGCATAACCTACCCTCCCCTTAATCAAGGCTGGATTAGCAGCTTCACATAGGTGCACCGTTTTATTCTGGTCGTGCATGAGCAATTTAGAGATATTGTCATTGTTTTAAAAATTTGATTCAACGTACAATTGTAAGGCATCCAGCTGCGATGGGATTGTGAGTTCGCTCAACATTTGAGCATATAGCTGAACCAACATACAGTCCATTCGGAAGTTGAATTGTACTTTCACTCCAATTAGAATTTTAGGTTAAGTGAACATCCAATTTGCATATTTGCCTGTGTCATTAAACTCTTTATGATAATGCATTACATATATCCTAATGCCTTTCTTTGAGGGATTAGTTCAACCGTAATGCAGTGGTCTGAAACTCCTGGATTACTGAACATACAGTTTATTCAAAATGTGGGCATAAAGCTGAACCAACATATGGTGTGGCCTTCCAAAGGCAAACATGAATTTGTAATTTTAAGCTTTTTCAAATTCAGCTCACTTCGAGCAGAGTTTTGTTGAGTGAACAAACTTTAACACATTAGGTCAATTTCTTATCCATTTTAAGTCCACCAAACTCACACTGATTAAAGAACTACTGAACTTCCTGATTTGGCCTTGTTATAAAGCTTGGTAATTAAGAAATTCTAGAGGCCCCGACTGAAGCAAGACAACGAGAGTTGTCTTGGGTGTGTGGTTTGATGTGGGTGTTTCTTGGGTGTTTCTTTGCCATTCAATCACATCAAACTATGGCAGTAGTGAGTACAGCCAGGTAAGCTAAGCTAACGTTGCTATGGAGAGAACAACGTTTTGAAGTTGAGGACTCCTTCCTTTGACTGACTCGCCATCTCAAGATGGTCAGCTAATTCAGTTCTGTTCAGTCAAGCTGAAACCCGCTAGCTAGCATAGCTTGAGGATAGCTGCAGCTGGCTAGACTAGCGGATATTTACCTGTCAAACCAGTTATGGCAAGATATCATGAGCCAGTGTTTGTTTCATGAGACACCTGTTCTGCAACACTTTGCTATGAAAGTAGCTTACAACTTATTTTCAAAGTTTCATTACCTCATGTGAAGACATGTTACCGTAGAAACAGTATCAACTGCTGAGTTGAAAACACAATATTCTATAACTGGCTAGTTTTGTCTCTTCTCGTTTCTCCTTATGTCCATTATTAGATCTTTCCCGGGGGACAAATCCCAGAACTACTAATCTCCCTACAGGTGTTGGATACATGTTGACATTGCACAAACATTGCCCGGCTTGAATGTAGATACATTTATCAACTAAAAATGGATGTGTGTTTGTGTTACAAAGACAAAACATTTTATGCTGTAAATATCATGTTCATGTGCTTATAACTATGCCTACACGTTACTAGCAAATACAAATCATTTGCGAGTAGAGTACAATTCCATCTGTCTAACCAGAACAAGAACGGGGTTATATTTGTCTATATGGCCAAATCCAAAGATTTGGCTGTCTAATCACACACTAACATGCACAGCTCTCTGGGTGAGGTTTTGTCTTCAAGTTTCCAGTGGTTGATGAAGTCCCTTCCATCTATGTTATGTATTACAGGTTATGGACCGGTGCAGTCAGTTGTCAGGAGGGGTGGAGTGCATGACACTCCATCCTGGAAATGACAGGGTTTGCTTCAACCCAGGCAGAGTTCAATAACTACAGGCAGATGTGAGATGCAGGAGGATTGCACTCTTCCTATACCACTCTGTAGGCTACTCCAGGAGGAAGCTTTGCATCGGTCAGTAGCCCACAGAGTAATATGAGAAGAGTGCAATTGCTGGACCTATGTAGATATCAAAACACTTTGTTTGGCCTAATGTTCAAGCGTAACAGCTCCATGAACAATAAACCACACTTCACATAATACTGTAGAACCAGTGTTCTGCTAATATAACAATGCGTGAATATTATGCTTCCCATGTATGGTGTCCCATATAAGACAGGAGTACACTGACGTGTTTGAAGAATACACAGCCCCCCCCCCAACACCCAATTGATAGTACCTAATTGATAGTACCATGTACGGGTGATATTATTAAACTGTATTATTAGTAATCACCTTTTGTCCCTTCTGAGGTGTTGGCCAATGCCTGATGAGCATGGCAGCATAGACCAGTTCCATGCCCCTCTAATCCCAGATACTGGTCATGAAGGAGCCCGACTTCAGCTTCTACAGTATATCTGACCCAGCTCCTATATCACAGGGAGGAACGAGAGAGAGAAATACTGTCACCATACAGTCATGGAAGCCAACAGTAAATACACGGTTGAACATAGTCAATCACAGATCCTGATTCACAGCTAATTCACAAGGGAAATGTGGCAGCTTGGTACTGACTGGTTGGCATTATTCACTCCGCCAGGGGTAGTCCATTGGCAAAGTGGAAAGGGGCACCTTCTTAGAACATAAAAGACACACAGCATTTGATTACATTTTCAATGGTGGTTAGATCAATTCCAGGAGAGATAGTATTTGGACCATTAACTAGATCAAATGTGATCAGTCTGATTCAAGTGTCCCCCATTACCGTGATGCAGGACTGGTGTCTGGCCACTGCCTCAGCCTTCTGTAACAGCTCCTGATATGGTTCCCACGATGCTGCTGAACAACAAATCCACCAGGTTTTGTATGCAGCCTGTGAATGAAATAAAATATCATCACTCAATAAACATATAGCGAGAAAAACTACTTTCTATAGTTTGGAAGTAATGTATATGCTAATAGAGGGACTGTAACTACAGAATAGATTCAGGCTGGTGATGCTGTTACTAGCTGTGTACATTGTTGAATGTTTGCTGATACCTTTTGCTATTTGCTGCTAGAGCCATAGCTATCTATATTTGTAATAGACAAGCACAATCCTTCATCTATTTTTGCCCCAGAAAATACACAATAAACCTTTATGAGAACAGGCATGTTGTTTTGGGTTAGCTGGTTAAGTTAAATAACCCGGATTAGAAAATTAGATAGCTATCAAAATCTTTGTCAAAGTTGAAATGAGTTGGCTAGGTAGTTAGCCAGTTCGAGTTCTAACGTTATTGAAAGCAAGCTGCAAGCTAGCTAGCAAGCTAGTATCCAATGCCTGCCCTGTACTGACCCTAAATGCAAAAAGGGATTCAGTTAGCGGTTGTTAGCAAGGTAGCTAGCTAATGTGGTCCTCTGATGCTACATAACATTACACATTAGCTTGATGTATTTAGTTACTTAGCAAATTGGCCAGTGTTACCTAGTGTTTAAAAAAAAAGAAAATATTTTAATTTCTACTGCTGATTCAAGTGTTAAATTAACTCTGTTACTGTTACATTAACACTTGTTTGTGTAAAAGAACCCCAGTGTTGGTGTAAATAACTAGTGATCGGAAAACAATACTTTTCGATGGCTTCGGAGCTTTCACCAAATTGTGCCGGTTCACAATGGACATTAATGACATCTGCTGATCAGCAATAAATAGCAGTGCTTGATTGTCAGCATTTTTGTTCTCCAATGTTTTCAGCAAAACTCCGTAGTGCCGCAGTAAGTCGTTGGCTTTAGTAGTCAACAATTAGTTGGAATATCAGGATTGCATCTTACATCATGCATTTCTTTTTCGCCTTCAACAATTTAAAAAAAACTGTTAATCTATGGCATTATTTGGGATGCTTAAGACAAACGATTATACTATAATAAATTAAATGAATTATTTGAACAACAATGTGCAGAAAGTGCGATTTCACATTAAACTATTTTCAAAATAGAACAAAAAGAACAAGAAACTGTACTATGAAACAAAGATAAATGATAAAGAAAAAAGCTTGGGTGCAACTTAAATGTAATTTTGGGCAAAAAGGCAAACTTGGCCCCTTCATTCATTAAATCAGATGGCTCATTCATCACAAAACCCACTGATATTGCCGACTACTTTAGTGAAACTTAGGCATGACATGCCAACAACCAGTAAAGTGTATTCATGGTCGATAAGGGAAGTCAGGCTTCCACAAATATGTGACCAAAGATAAATATACAGCACCAGTCAAAAGTTTGAACACACCTACTCATTCAAGGGTTTTTCTTTATTTTGTGGTTTTGACTTAATTATCTGTACAGGCCACTGTACCACTGTGCCACTGGCCTGAGACAATTAAAGTTCAATATGTAGCCTAGTAGGCTCACGTTAGCTAGCTAGCTAACTTAGCTGGTTCATTATTGCCCATGCGAAGAAGTTAGGTTAGCAAGCATTTTAGCTAGGTAGCCTATGACAAACTAAAAGTGTACTGTATGACAGTGTCATAGACCGTTTTCCAACATGAAAGGGAGGAGGATGGCATTGGTGATCAACTAGTCCACACGCACACACGCACTCACACACGACAGACAGAAATCAGTACCATGGACAGCCACATGGTATTTAGCAACATTTATTGGACTAAATAGCTTTTGGTATCTTTAAGTTTGTTTTCAGTGTACTAAACTAGCATATATAGCCTTGTTGATTTAATGACGTTTAAATGTTTATGTTGAAATGGTGCTGGAGTAGAGGAGGCAGTGCTCCTGTTGTCTTTGTGCTGACTTGCGGTAACTATGTGGTTCTAAAATCAGTAGTAGTTCAGTAAACTGTCAAAAACCTTAACTTGCTCGCTCATACTGCAGGTTATTGAACTGTTTGTTACATGCAATATGTGACCCGTTTCAGGAAACTAGCCATATGTCGCGGGTCACTACTTCACAGGAGAGCCGCTTGAACAAAAACTTTGGTTGGTTAGCTACCTGCAGATTCATGCTGGGTAGTAATGTCATGAGTTGTGATTATGGTTGATTGTTTACCTTGCTAGCTAGCTAACATTAGCTGGCTGGCTCGCTAGCTAACGTGATGTGTATGACCTTATTATTCGTATCTCAGAGCCGTTTGCTTAGCTAGCTGTAGCTAGCTGTAGCTAGCTTAACTAGCTAGCTGTTAGCTAGTTAACATTGAAGCTGGTTGGTTAGCTACCTGCAGATTCGTGCAGGGTAGTAACTTCATGAGTTGGGATTATGCTTCATTATTTACCTAGCTAGCTAGCTACATGTCTAAACAAAATACTCCACTATGCAAGTAACCATTTCAGGTCCGTTTGTAAATTCAGTCTGGCCATCTACTCCGATTTCAGAGCACTCTCGTCTCTCGGATGCTTCCTCCGGTGAGATACATTCAACCTCTTGCGAACTGAAGGAAAATGATCAAATGCTGAGAGGCGAAAGATACATTATTTAATGTTTTTTATTTTTGGGTGGGGAGGGTAACTTTTTGGGGAAGCCTGCCTTCTCTTGGCATCCATGAATACACACCACTGCCTATCGCTGGATTCAAACCTGCAACCTTTGGAATCAGATGCTAATGCCCATCTGCCATCCCCGTCCACAACATTTGATTTGATCTGATTTGGATCTCTTTTAGTCCCCCCTCCAAGAGTCCTAAAACATTCAAATACAATTTATAATACAAACACACGTTCACATATAACACACTATTACAAACATACATAATATACGAACATAATGACCCAATAAATACTCAATCTAAAAAATATTGATTCTTCATCTACTATGGTCCCACAACATTTCTATATACTACATTTAAATTGTTTTAAAATAATGTTTAAATTTATATATTGAAAGGTCTCTAGTTAGCTCAGTTAATTTATTCAATTTCTTTATTGCTCTAAATCGAAATGTTATTTTGCCTATTTCTCTTTTCTGTCTGGATAACGACATAGATGGTGGACAATCTATTCCTGGTATTTACGGAATGTCTGTCTCTTACCAACTGAATAGCATTGTATTAACATGGACACCTACTTAAACGTAACGGCCCTCACTGGTTTCCACGCCATCTCCCGACGTCCTCAGACAGGGATGGATGTCCAATACTGACTTGTATCACAGGTGACCTGCTCGTGTTTGCAAATCTTGTGTCTGTCACCACAGCAGATCTCACCAGTCCTGATAGCAGCAAAGTTGTTAAAGTCACAAAGAAACTGCTGTTTTCTGGCACATAAACTGTTGCCATGATGCCGTTGTTGTGAGGTGTTGATTGACTTGGTACGAAATGTCAGGAAGGAAGGGACAAAGACTTATAGAGGAAGGTGAAAACAAAGCTACACACACGGCTACGTCCCAAATAACACCCTATTCCCTGTATAGTGCACTACTTTTGACCAGATCCCTTAATAGGGAACAGGGTGCCATTTGAAACGCAGACACCGTTGCTCATTAAGCAGGTAGAAAGGTACTATGAGACACAGAGTTCTTAACCAGACCTACTACAGTGGTTTTCCTCTTTCGGATACAGAAAGTGAGTTTTAGTGCGAAAATTAACATAAAGGATTTGGAACTGCTAAAGATGTTAGTGAAATGTCCTGTTTAATGCAACACAACATACAACGCTAAAAGTCACATCAGCTCTTCTTATTTTCCTTATTTACTGGTTTGTTAATTGTGGTCTCTACACGGGGCGGCAGGCAGCCTAGTGGTTAGATTGTTGGGCCGGTAGCCGAAAGGTTGCTGGATCGAATCCCCGAGCTGACAAGGTACAAATCTGTCGTTCTGCCCCTGAGCAAGGCACTGTTCCCCGGTTGACCGCCATTGTAGATAAGAATTTGTTCTTAACTGACTTGCCTCATTAAATTTAAAATACCCCTATCATTGAACTCCAAGACTGTAGTGTTAACTATGTTGTTGCTTCATCAGCTTCTTTTCAAACCCAATGAAATGTATTACCAAGATTTACACACAATAGGACTAAATACAGAGGAATTTTAAAGTCTTGTGCCTCCATAGAATTACATTATTGTTACGTGAACTCCATGACATTTTGTTCACGCTATTTGCTCACTCAACCCTATTAGCTGACTGGGTAATGTAAACCCATTCACTGTGAATCCACATCTCCCCAAAAATCGCTTTTAATACATGTTAACACACCATAGAGAAGTAATAGTCGACTATTACTTCTCTATGGTGTGTTAACATGTATTAAAAGGACAGCATTATCCAAATCTAACCTCATGAATAATGCAAATACACGTAGGACGCTTGCTCTGTCGTTGCCATGCTAAAAGGTCCTTTTGAACGGCGAACTCTCTCCGCTCCTACAGATGAATCTAGAACGCATTTGAATGAGCATGGATGTAAATCATGTAAATATTCTGTCTCTTTCTGTCGTTGTGCAGAAGGAAAAAAAAGGAAAAAAAGGTAAGTTCGGAACGAACAAACGGGTCATTTGAAAATCACGGATACCTGATGACATGCTGTTATGGCTTTTAAATTGCTTAAGTAAACACACCTTATGGAGGCTAGAATTAATTCACGGATATAGCAATTATTCCCCGAGGCATATCCTGCTTCCGCTCTACAGTCATAATAATCGTTAATGGACCCCTGCATTTGTCAGATGCAAATTAGTAATCTGTTCATGACAGCACGTCTTTCTGTTAGCGTGGTGTTTGTGTGTTCATGTGTTCAACTACACAATAAGGTCCATAGGTCTCTTAAAACATGTGAATTTACAGGTTTCACATGATCACCATATCTATATAGGATAAAGGGTTGTAAGGGTGGATGGTTTGAGCTGTCTGGCTGGTACTGGTGAGCAAGGAGTGTCAGGAAGCAGAAGATCCAGTGCAAGGTTTTTATTTTAAGGCTCTTGGAGCAGGTGCAGATATTTACAAAATATACAAATCATCCAACAAGATGCTGGACCAAGCTCAAACTAAATAATAAACTAATTTTAAAAAACGAGTCAAATGAATATAAAGACTGAAGATCAGTCTGACTAGCCCCTAGGGCTTAGAACAAGCCTAACTAACAGGCGGCCATTTTCCTTTCCCATAAATCTCTACACCTGAGCATTTATAACGTGACAGAGAACAAGTGACAGGAAACAGGAAACACTTTTAATTGAAAGCACTTTGTCAAAGGAAGCCAATTAACACCAATTAACACAACTCTACAATAACAGTTGAAATACTGTAACCTGTACGATACAGACATATATATGATACTTTTAAAGAGCTGGACTAGAGCAGAAACTCTTTACCCTCAATTAGTAATAGAGTGTCCCTTCTTAATAAGCAGACCACGGTCACCTGTGTGCTTGGTGTCCACGCCCCTCCGCATGCTATAAGACAGATCACACACACAAACCTTTTTAAGTACTGCTTTAGACTAGCAACATAACTAACAAAGTTATCTGAGTCATTGCTTATGTCCTCTGTCATTTATATTCACTGTTTAGAAATGATTTAAAATGCATCAAACACAGGTAACACACTCTACCAAAATGAATCATTTGTGAGGTGACCAAGCAATTATATCCGCATGTATACTGTGAAAGGGGACTAGTGAGGAAGCCGGGTCAGATTTCTCAGAAGGGATATTTAGGATGAGATAGATATGTGGTATATACATTAGAAGGATATTACTACTACATTCATACCTCATAATGCATTTAAGCTGTGGTACGGTGTGTCAAAGGGTGGAGATTGGCTGTTGTCCGTAAGGTTCTCCATATGGACCTCTCTCTGTATTTGTGTGTG
This sequence comes from Oncorhynchus kisutch, assembly GCF_002021735.2. Taxonomy (NCBI): domain Eukaryota; kingdom Metazoa; phylum Chordata; class Actinopteri; order Salmoniformes; family Salmonidae; genus Oncorhynchus; species Oncorhynchus kisutch. The sequence continues at coordinate 22,063,487 of NC_034180.2, read as the reverse complement.
TGTGTGTATGTGTGTGTGTGTGTGTGTGCTTGCTCTCGTGTGAGAAAAAGGAGGTCAGCCTCCTCGTCCATCCTTTCACCTGCACATTCTGACAGATGGACAGAGAGAGAAAGGGGATCAAGAGAGAAGGAGAGAGAGAAAGAAGGAAGGGGGGGGGGGCTTTAGCACTAATTGCCCTTTACTGCTTTGTGTGACGCTCTGGTCCTCAGGTTCACTCTAATTAGTGGGCTCCGAGTGTGATCTCCGGGCATCTGGCCACTGCCTCCACCATTGCAGCGCCAAACAACACCAGGGTTGGGGAGACAATGATAGCCACTTATCCCCTTTATTCACAAAGAGGGAGCCTTAGCGGGTAATCATTAACGTGGATGATGGACGGAGGAAAGGAGGGAGGGAGGGATGGATGGGTGGAGGGAGGTGGCAGTGTCTGACGGAGCAGTCTAGAATGGTGGGGTCTGTGTGGGGGAATGCCAGGCAGGGTTTGGGCCTAGGAAAGGTAAAAGGGAGTCTCACTGCTGTAGGCAGTATTAGTGAGGAGAGAGCACGGGGAGTCGTGTGTGTGTTAGTGGTTCAGTATGGTCTGAAACCCCAGATGAAAGAGACTGCTGTTGTGAATTAGCATGCACTATCATCCAGGCATCATGGTGCATTCAATTGCTCTGTATGTATGGTGTGGATTTTTAAATGTATTAACACATGCAAAGGCTTCTGAATTGCGGGAGGGACTAAGGAACCATGTACAGAATGTGTCTGGGATAAGTTAAGAAACCTTAGTAAAACCTTGTGACCTTGAATGGGGAAGTAAACTCAATGTACCTCCGAGCGAGCGCACAAAACATGGCCACCAAGAATCCACACGGGTGTCACCCACATTTCTCAGAACAAAGACACTAGAGGGAAAATATTTTCTCTGAAAACAGTAAAAAAAAAAAATCTCTCCTTTTCTGTCTCTCATCACTCTCTCTATCCTTCCTCACCCTCTCTTTTTCTCTCCTCTCTCTCTCTCATTGCTCAGGGCTCATCGTTCGGCAGGCAGGCAGGCTGAGAGCGATAATCTTTTTCTTCTTATTTTAACCATGATCAAGGCCCTGTGTTTGCTTATGTAATACACAGGCAAATGTTAATCTGGTTTAAAGGTGCCCTCCATCCTGGCCCGTCTCTGATAACAAAATTAAAGTAGTGGCACTGTCATGGCGGCAAGCCTGGCAGTGATTAACAGGCAGGGCTATGCCAGCTGAGGATAGGGGAACACTTTCAAATGAAATATACACTCACGCACACACACACACACACACACACACACACACACACACACACACACACACACACACACACACACACACACACACACACACACAACCTTCATATTTTAGGAACATTTTCTGAACCACCACGTCTCCTCCCCAACACAAGCCATATCCGCTTCCCACCAACACCAATGGAAGACAAACAATGTATCAGGCCAATGTTGTTTACCATGCGGTTGTTTGTTCATGGTCCTGCTGCGACAACAGAGGGTACAAGGTGGTTAATCAATAAATGAGCAGAGGGGTCTCTGTGTGTGTGTGTGTGTGTGTGTGTGTGTGTGTGTGTGTGTGTGTGTGTGTGTGTGTGTGTGTGTGTGTGTGTGTGTGTGTGTGTGTGTGTGTGTGTGTGTGTGTGTGTGTGTGAGGGAAAGAGAGGGAAAGAGATAACAGTCACTGGAGATGAGAACCGTTGACCTCCTATGATAGATTGGCATTAAGAGAGTGAGAAAGAGAGCGAGAGAGGATAAAAAACAGCCCGTTTTAGAGTCATCAAGGTCATCATAGTGACCCGGGTTGCGTTCCAAATGACACCCCATGAGCCCTGATCAAAAATAGTTCACTATATATTGAATAGGGTGCCATTTGAGATGCAAACCAGGAAGTAGGGATAGACATGGCGACAGTCGCCCAAGGAGCATATAAGGGCTTATTTGATGAATGAGTCACTGAATCATCTCAGAGTCAAAACTGTAAAACACAGCAACAGTCAGGCAGGCACTATGGCCTGGAGCACCTGAGGCCTGCAGGTTGGATCCCTTCTGACATGACACACCTGTTGGAGCAGGTGAGCCCTGCAGGTGAAACTGTACCTGCTTGGACTGCCACCAGCATCCTATGACCGTAGGGTTGAAGGGTTGAAGGGAACCAGCTGTTTCTGTATGAATGTGCCCAAATATGTGTCACACCTAAGATCCCATAGATCAGTGATGGGCAACTTTGATGGAGTTGTGGGCCACATAACGCTGAAACTCATTATAAGGGGCAGTACTGGCTTGTGGGTCTGTGTAACTCATTTCATGTAATTCTACTCATTTTGACATAGGGCAGAGAGAAAATATGGCAGTTTTACAGCTAATTTCCTGCTATTCTACACATTTTGCCATAGGGTGGAGGCAAATGTTTGCAGTTTTCAATATGATAACTGATGATCAATGGGCCACACCCTGGTTGGTAATTCACCCATGCTTACTACAAGTTGAGATAGCTGGCCGCCTAGACTAACGTACCAATCAACATGGGGTAATTGAGTGACTGCTGATGCACAACCACATTTCGAAATTGCCCCTTGTGTATTCTATTATTCGAACTCTCAGCAGTAGGCTGAGACCCTGACTGAGTCGAACCCCCCCCCCCCCCCCCCCCCCCCCCTCCACCACCACCAAAATAATAGGATTCGCAGGTCTACAAAAGGTCCCCAGTTGCCCCTCCCTGCCATACATAGATAACAGCCATGGTGGATTTTATTAAGTAAATATATCTCAGTGATAATCTGCTGCCATCAAGATAGCGTAACGTGTATGACACATTGATTGATAGAATGCTCGATTTTGATCTGTGGTCGTTGAGTTGTACAACTGGCTAGAAAAATGTCTCTGGCCTTCAACCAGTAAGTAGTAAAGTCTTCACTAATCTAACGATACCGAACATCTCACTGATTACATGATAATACTATGCTCTATCTGCCATTTAGAAAACACTTTTATCCGAAGTGATTTCAGTCTCACGTGCATACGTTCTGTTTTTTATCAAGTTTCTACAACCGCTAACTCTACTCTCTCCAAGATACGGCCAGTGTTGGTTGGTTTGTGAGAGTGTTGGCTGTTGATGGATATCATGATTAAGACGGGCTAATCTTCCATTCCAATCACACTCACAGTAGGACGTGTTTTATATTTCTATACTTAGGTGACCTGTTCACTTTCTTCCTGCATGTTCAGTTCCAGCAGATCATTGGCAAATCAGAGGAGATGTACTGTATGTATGCAAGCAGCCCAGATTGGATTGCATGGCTTCTTAAACGAAAGCAAGTCATTTCATGGCTAATGCGCTTAATTTGAGAAAATAATTCAAGATTTTCACAGTTGTTACTTGCCATATAATTTATACAGTGGGGTTGCCACTTTTAAGCAGGATTTCTTTAAAAAATGTTTTGCTGTTCATCAAATTTACCCAATGTAAAATTAGAAAGCAGATAAATATTTGTCTGTTTCAACGTTGGACTACAAAGCGGGTTACATTTTTTTTGGTGCCTTTTTTTGGAATGTGTCCAAGTGACAAGTTGTATGGCACTTTATTTTGACCAAATGTTCTTTGTGGTTACTAAAACAGAGCATTTCCACTTTCAAATTGAGAGAGTTCTGTTTATACTTCATCCGAGAACAAAAAAACATTGAAACTTAACTCAAGTTATTTCCCCCAAAGCTATCTACATGAGCAACAAAACACGCCGACCGACGTGCAAAACAGCAATTTGATTTGCCAGCAATGTACGATTAAGCGAGCGCACGTAACACAAAGTGCATAGACTTCAATTGTTAAATAAATAAATAAATAGTTATGTATATAATTAAATAATGAATAAATAAATCAGGACTATAAAAGCTGATTGATGTCCAGGAAGGGCTCGTCTCTAATGGAAGCTGGTTGACAGTGATTGCGAAGGCCCATTTAACAGCTGATGTTTTGTTATGATTGGACATGTCACTCTTCTTCTGCTGATTAAAAAGGGAACAGAAAAAGCTCAAATGCACCCCTGCCTGTGTCCTCTCCTTTATGTTCCTTTTTTTCTTTCTTTCTCTCAGGCAAAAGCGATGGGTGCATATTATTTCGTCAGTTAGAACGTACGTGTGACATTCAGGGGGTTGCGACGACACAGACTGCCCTTTCCTTTCTCGCTTGGAAAAGAAAGTCACTTCTCTTCCAAGAAGTTAGTCACTAAATAGATGTTTGTGGTCTCCAGTGGGATACAAGTCAGTGGATTTGAAATGGTTTCTTCAGTGTCACTCTACTTAGAAATACTTGCAAACTGGTGTACGGAAGTACTCATCTCTCTCTGTGCTATGTACTTGAGGACATCAGTAATTTGAGGTGTTATCTTCCTATGAAGTAAGACATTGTGTATTGTGACTTTACACCTCTGAAGTTGGAAAAGTAACAACAAGCCAGCCATATTTCACATCCTGACATACTTAACCAATTTTTGATTGAAGAAAATACAACACATACGATTGCACCGTTTGCTAACAAAATTTGGAAGACATTATAGCTAACTTCAGAGTAAGCATCGTTCTGCATAGCTGTGTGTCTTTCCTTAGCATGGGAAGAACCCAACAGGGATTTGAGACAAAGCTTCCACTGTAGTTACCGTCCCCACAGAGCCTCTGCCAAGTGGTGCCTGCCGGTGGACGCTCTGTGTCGGCAGACAAACACCAGCGAGCGACTCCTCCACTACCTGCCATATGGGTGGACAGTGAGACGACAGAAACACATCAGGTTCTCTCTTTGTTCTCCCCACCTCTAACCCTCTCACAGGCTGCCGAAATGGGCTGGCTAAAGTCCCAGAAAACAAAGTTAGTGGCTTTAGCGCAAGCTTGAAGTTTTAGCGGCGCCTTCTTCGTTGACCTTTGGGTTCAGATCCTCTGTTGAGAAATATTGTAGGGAGCGCTAATGCTAAGGAAGTGTAGACGGGCGCTAACAGATGGAGGCCTGGAGGGGTCAGTTTCTCTGGAACGGCTATTAGTGTAGAGTACAGTATGGAATACACACTGTGTTACATTCAGGCTTTAGAGACTTCCATGGTGAATTAATTGATTTCACCAGACTGCTACTGTTAAAGTTCAATATGTACCAACACATGGTCAAACTATTCAAAGTTTGACAGGATGTGAGTGTTTAACATAATTTAAGTTTTAAAAAGCATTAACATACTGTACTACCCTACAAAGGCAAAACACAGTAACTACACTTTTGGTAAGAATTTAATTAACGCTGAAATTAGGCTTTGTAGTATGTCTTTTATCTTGTCACAAAGTGTCCTGGTTCAATTATGTTCAGTTTCAGAGAAAATGGAGTGTGAAATCTAAAGTAACTACAAAATAAAAAGTAAAAACCAAGGCAAACAGCAGTAACTGGGGTGGCAGTTAACCTAGTGGTTAGAGCATTGGGCCAGTAACCAAAAGGTTGCTAGATTGAATCGTCGAGCTGACAAGGTAAAAATCTGTCGTTCTGCCTCTAAACAAGGCCCGCACACTGTTCCTAGGCCATCATTGTAAATAAGAATTTGTTCTTAGCTGACTTGCCTAGTTAAATAAAATAAACTGAAGTTATTGCATTTGTTTTTACTGCAACTAAGCAAACAGCTACATTTCTTGTGGGTAGAGAAGTGATAGTTCACTGATCTTATTATGAAGTATTTTTTAAAATGCATATCAACCATGACCACTGATTTGACCTATGACCCCTAAGTCAAATAAATGACCATACAATGTCAAACAGAAAAAAACAACAAGAGAGTTAACACATTTAGATTGTAGATACTGCACAAAGTCAAACATAAAAAAAAAAAAGTATAAACATTCTGCATGATGAACTAGTCTTTACCTTTATGGTGAGAAAATGCTTGAGGATTACAAACATGAAAACATTTAGAACATGAAAATATAATTAGAAATACAAGGATCGGACCCTTTTTCACATTTTTCCTAAAATGACATACCCAAATCTAACTGCCTGTAGCTCAGGCCCTGAAGCAAGGATATGCATATTCTTGGTACCAATTGAAAGGAAACACTTTGAAGTTTGTGGAAATTTGAAAGGAATGTACGAGACTATAACGCATTAGATCTGGTAAAAGATAATACAAAGAAAAAAAAAACATGTTTTTGTTGTTGTACTGTCATCTTTGAAATGCAAGAGAAAGACCATAATGTATTATTCCAGCCCAGGTGCAATTTAGATTCCGGCCACTAGGTGGCAGCACTGTATGTGCAAATTTAACTATATAAAACAATTACATACAGTTTAAAAGTAGTTAGAACTCGCAAATTGTTTCCATCAAACATAAAAACAACAAGAAAGTTGGATAAACACATTTAGATTGTAGATATGGAACTTTTCCTTTGCATTACCCATATAGATGTTTAAGGTCATACAAAGACAAAGTGCTGTATCGGCGTTTTCGGAGTCATAGGTCAAATGAGTGGTCATGGCTGATATACATAAAAATGACTTCATAATAAGATGATACATCAGTGAATGATACTTTTCTACGTACAACATATTTGACCGTTTCACTGTTGGCATAGTTACTGTGCATTTCCTTGTAGTTCGAAACAGTTTAATAGCAAAGCATTGAATCAACATTCTTCCTCAAGTGAATAACCAAGAAAGGTTGAATCATTTCGTTGTAGCCTATGGTCAACGTCGGAAGAAGGACTGAATTTAGCAAACAACATAAATTCTTATTTTGCACACATTTGTCTACTTTTGTCAAGGCCAGAAGAGTAATGGACCACTGGAACTCAGAAATGATGACACCCACCCTCCTTGTATCTCTATTGTGGACATGACACCTGGGCTCTGGTCAAAGTAAGTGCACTATATAGAGAATAAGGTGCCATTTTGGAGGCATCCGTAGTGTGGTAGTAATTCCCTTGCAGATACACTCTTTTAAAAAAAGGGGTCCAGTCCACATAGGAGAACCCTTTGTGCTTCCAGGTGAAACCCTTTTTGGTTTCAGGTAGAACCCTCTGTGGAAAGGGTTCCATGTAGGGTTCTTCAAAGAGTTATCCTATGGGGACCGCTGAAGAACCCTTTAGCACCCCCCCCTCCCAAGAGTGTAGAGAGAGAACTGGCAATCTAAAGGCGATTAACAACTCGCTAATTCAAGATCAATGGGGCGTCTGTTTAACGTGATTTGTTTAAGGGATTTACCGAGCCGTCCATAAACCACCGCACTGAGCAATGTCACCGCATAGAGATGGGGGTTTACATATCATACCTCCTTCCAACCTCGACACCCGCCCCTGTTTTTTCTCTTCCTCTCTTAAGACTCTCTCTTAAACGGAAAGACCGGACCTAATGTACTTTTTGTATTTTTCTTGCCACAATTGAAAGCAGAACAGGTCTATAGACTGTCCTAGTGGCCTCTTGGTAAAGATAAGATCAGGTCATCACAAGCCACTGCATAGTGACACAGAGAGCAGTCTTTCTGTCTGTCCTGTCACTATAAAGACATCATTTATGGTATAGAAGGATGAAAAAAAGACTGTAATTCACTGCCTGGCGCTGCCTGTTAGGCTGGGCCAACTAATAAATACACCAGAGTTTGGCATAGCTGCGCAATGGACCCTGGTCAAAAGTAGTGGACTATATAGAGAATAGGGTATTGTTTAGGACACACTCAATGTCTTTCTGGCACACGTTCAGGCGTTTTAATGTAGTGTTATAATCAGGCAACGACGGGCGCTAAAGGGCTTATGCTAGATACATTTCCCCACGTTTCAGGGATTTGTGAGGGGGCAGTAAGCCACAGACAGAGCCCCCCATCTCTCCTTATTATTCCCATTCTTATTCCCCGTATCAAAATCTCAAGGCACCCCCCCCACCCCCCAGTACAGTATTCATCCGTCATCCCATCCCATGTTCACCACCAGCCACCGGCGGCCCAGTTACATTTCACTTCTGTCTCCCCTCTTCTTTTCCTGAAATAAAAAGACAAATGCCACACGTTGGGGGCAATAAGAGAGGCTTTGATGGGAAATGATGTGCAAGTCCCCCATTTTACCGGCTTTATCCCGTTATAAAAACCTTTGTGCTGTACCGGGCGACTGGCGGGCGGGGTGGTGAGCGGGCGAGGTGTGAGTTCATGCGGAGCAGGCAGAAACAGAGAATAAAGGCACGCAGAGCCTGAGCCTGAGCCAGGCAGAAGTTGGGTGTTAATACAGAGATTGGCCGGAGATTATACCAGGTTCTGGAAGATTCAGTCACAAGATTTAACTCTCGGCTTTTCTCCGCCGGTAACCATGCCAACCTCACTGGGAAGCTATTAAACGGCTCTGCATCTCAAAATAGGAGAATTTTCAAAAAGCCAAAATGATGGTAGTCTACCCTATATCAGTCCCACGTCTGGATTAGACACTCATCAGTCAGGGAATACGGGATGCTTACTGGACAAAGTACTTCTCAGAGGAGAGGATTTTGATGCGGAGACTCCTTTTCATACATATTGTTTCCCCCTAACTTTTATTTAATTAACTTTTGATAGTAGTTTGATATGAAAATGGTCTGAAAAACAAGTATCGAGAATAACTTTTACTGTTCTAAGTTCAATTGAAATAACCCTCATATATAAACAGCCACATCAGTTAACATTATTTTATATTTTTTGGGGTATTCAAAAGACAAATGCAAACCGCTAAAGTGAGCGCCACTGAATAACTCTCCAATGATACATTTACAATGGAAAGCAATGAGAGATTATACAAAGAGAAGTTCATGCCTTTGACATCTGACAAAACCTCTCTCTCTCTCTCTCTCTCTCTCTCTCTCTCTCCCTCTCTCTCTCTCTCTCTCTCTCTCTCCCCCTCTCTCTCTCTCTCTCTCTCTCTCTCTCTCTCTCTCTCTCTCAAACCATCCATCTCCTGGCTCCCTGAGAAAAAAAAGGGAATCCACACTCCAACCTGAAAAGAATCCTAACCCATCTCTCTCTCCTCCGCTACTCCTTTCACTTCCACCACATTGGAAACGACAAAACAAAAACACAAACTAAATGGTGGTGGAGGTGGCTTGCTGAGGTTTTCTCTTACACCCGGACCAGTGTTTAGCTGACAAGAGGCCTGAGCCTTCTCATCTCTTCCTTTCTATCCCCTGATCAAAAAGCAAGGCAACAGATGTCAGCCTTTAGAATTCCCCCTTGGAACGTGACCTCTGGGGGTCAAGGCCCTATACATCCCCCCTGGTCCCCCAGGGCCCCATGCTGGGCCGAGGCTGGGCGGAGGGAGGGTTAGCATGGATAGGAGGGAGGGTAACCCTGGGTAGGAGGGCCAGAACAGCCAACCATCCAAGGGACCAAGGCTTTATCCTTTCTCAGGATGTTTTCACCCACCCAGCTCATCCTTGTGCCACCGTTAGTTATATCTTACATCTCCCCTGTCCTGAGACAGAGAGCTGGAGAGGGAGAGGGAGAGGGAGAGGCAGAGGGAGAGGAGTAGAGAGAGATTTCCATCTCTTAAACAACCCCATTCCCCACATCCTTGATTATTGTTGTTACTGATTGTCCTGTTTGTGACAATATTGACTATCATTATTGTTAACTATGTTGTTATTGATATTGTTATTGAATAATTGCCAATGTACACTTTGGCAATATGTACATTGGTATATCAAGCCAATAAAGCAATTGAAATTGGAATTGAGAGGGAGAGAGAGAGAGGGAAAGACAAAGAGAGAGAGAGAGAGAGAAACAGTAAGTGTACGGAGGGAGTGAGGGGGGCAGTGGAAAGTGGAGAGGTGGTGGTAGTGTGACGAGCATGGCTAAAGCAGTTCTCTCGCTCCCTGGGAACAGAAACATCAATAGAGTGGGGGTATTAGCAAAACTGAGGCATAGGTTAGGCAGGAATTAATGAACTTTCAGTCCGACTCCTTCTCCCTGTATTGACAAGATGGAGTTGGAAAGCCTCTCCGGTTCTGAGTGGAGGAGGAGGAGAGGAAAAGGAGAGGGGAAAGAGGAGGAGGAGAGGGGAAAGGGTGAGGAGGAGGAGGGGGTGACTCTGGAGGAAGAGTGGAGAGTTTCCTGAAATGAAAAAGGGAGGTCTTATCTCTGAGACAGGTTGTAAGACCAGCAGCCGAACAAGGCAGCTGTGGATACACACACACACCCACACGCACACACAAAATAAATCTGTAAGTGAGAGAGCATTGACCCCAGTGTTCAGAACACTTGCCTGTGACCAGAGCTACACTGAAACACCTGGACTCAGGTCAGATAAAAACACAGGAAGAAAAATCCTTATTGAGAGAGAGGCCGTAAGAAGGGAGGGAAGAGTAGAGGGAGAGAGGTAGAAAGGGAGTTAGAAGCGAGGCCTTTCTCTTTTAAAGACAAACACAATTTTGATGTGTAGTGCGGGTGTCTGTGTGTTTGTGTGTCTGTGTGTTTGCGTGTGTATCTGCGAGTCTCCGTGTCTGTGTATGTGTGTGCCAAACCGGGTTCTGATTCATTTGTGAGTTGTGTCTCTGCCAAAACTCGTAAGAGCGTTGACTTCATGGGGCTCTTTTGATATATGGTTGTTTTAAGAGTTAATCCTTTATGTTACTGCTACTCTAAATAGCAATGAAGATCAGACAGTAGTCTGCAGTGGAAAATAACAGCTTCAATCTTAACCACAGAACAACATTTTGATCAATGTAATCTACCTGCCTTCCAAAGTAGAAACTACATTAAAAGATCCAATGTTTGTCTGTTGATATCATAATCACTCACTGAACTTTGAACCCGAGTGAGTCTGTTTTTCTATTTGGCTAATTTTACTCTGTGTTTATGACAAAACCTACATGATTGTAATGAGACAGTGAGCGTGTCATCCCACCCAACTTCAAAGCCGGTTCCCTCTCAATCTTTTTGTATATTGAATGCCTGGAAAAATAAAAATAAAGTTTTTATTTTTTTGCTAGCAAGGAGAAAATAAAATCCCTGACCTCTTAGTTTTTTTCAATTGTTCAAGCACAATTTTGAAAACACACGATTGTGTGTCGTGTCAAAACACGACACACAATTAGCACAAACCTACACCAAAGTAGCACAACACTTCCGATCATTTGCAAAATGGAACGCTTTTGTCAAAACTATACACTACTTCATAGAAATCATATTTTGTTACCACACAAAACACACATTTCATATGACTTCAATCATTTTGAACCAGTTACACACTGCTGTTGCCAACCTAAAACACTTTTAGCAAGTCTAATTGTCAGGGATTAGAGTACTGTCAATGAAGTACACCTATACAAACACTACAGAAGACCAATGCTGCAGACTGAGGAAAATATAATTTATGTCTCTTCATATACCCAAATCAGTCAACATGTAAACATGGAGAATCACAACCAAACATGTCCCAGTTTTCATGCTACTACAGTAGTGTGCATGACACTGTTAGCTCAGCAAACAGACAAACGTAAAATACTGTATCCAGTACAGGTTACAATCACAGTAAATAACAACAACAACCATAAAAAATAATCTGAAATAAACTGACAATATTGAACAGAAAATACTACAGTAAACATAATGTATAGTATCTCTTCGCCTAGCTGGATCTGGCCAGAGAATTTCATCAACATCACAAGCAATATCGTCATTAGCAAGACAACGCGGGAAGAACCGTCTTGAATGTCGAATCCATCCTTGCACAGCTGCGGCGTCGACTTGGTCACAGGCGTCCTCCATGGCCTGAATGAGGGGTACCTGAGCCTGGGGCTGGAGATTGTAAACCTTCCACCGCCATGCAGAGAAAAACTCTTCGATATGTCTTTAGAAACGGAGAGTACGGTGGAAGGTATAGTACTGTCAACTGTGGATGGTGTTGAAACCAGTTCTGGACCAAAGCAGAGCGGTGGAATGACACATTGTCCCAGATGACCGTGTATTGCATCTGGTGCATTTCATTACCTGCTGTGACGACGTGTTGAAATCGGTCCAAAAATGCGAGAATGTGAGGTGTGTTGTAAAGGGCCCATTTTGGCATGACGGAGGACAACCCCATGCTGTGAAATGGCAGCGCAAAGGGTGATGTTACCCCCACGTTGCCCTGGGACATTGATTATAGCCCTGTGGCCAATGATACTTCTGCTTCTTCTTCTTGCTTTTGTGAGGTTGAACCCTGCCTCATCAATATATATGAATTCATGTAGGATTTCCTCAACATCCATCTGCAAAACTCCCTGAAATACAGTGAAAGACAAGATTGTGTAGTTCAGGATAGGTCTAGTATACAGTCAATGTAAAGAAGTCATGTGTGCAGTATGCAACATCACAGTGCTAAAGTGAACAATACAAACCTCCACATACTCATGCCGCAGCCGTTTGACCCTCTCTGAACTCCGCTCAAAAGGCACTCGATAAAGTTGTTTCATTTGAACCTGATGTCTTTTCAGGATGCGTGCCAGTGTTGACTGAGAGCCCTGATGGACATTATTGAAAATGGCATGGTCACCGATAATGTTGGCTTGTAGTTCTCTGAGCCTGATAGCATTATTGGCCAAAACCATGTTTATTATCTCTCTCTCTCTTGTTCTTGCGTAAATATGGGTCCCCTTCCTCCTTGTCGTTCCCGACCCTCAATCCTATGTAGAGAATAATACATGTAACTTACTGTACAATGTCCCAGGAAGGGGTATCACAAGTGCTGATATGGTGCATACATGCATTACTGTAATTGTAGACAGATCTTTTACCTGTTTTCCTGTCGAAAAGTCCTTATGACAGATGCCGCTGTATATCTGCTAAGATTTGGCTGAACTCTCAGTCCAGCCTCCCTCAGCGTCAATCCGGGGTTCACAACATGGTCCACTAGTGTTGCACGAATGTCATTTGATAAGTTTGGTCCTCTTCTTCTTTGTGCACGTTCTCCTCCTGCTTCAGGTCTTCCTCGACCTCTGGCTCGGCCTCTTCCTCTACCTCTGCCTCTGCCTCCTTTACCTCCTTCTTCTTCTCCTCCTTCTTCTTCTCATTCTTCTTCTCCTCCTCTGTGTACTCCTCCTCCTCTCACCCTCACTCTTCTTCTGACTCCTTCCATTTTGTTTGAAGGCAGGTGAACATACCTGCTGTATTTTTATAGTGCTTAAACCTGATTGGTGCGTCTACAATTTAGCAATCATGTGTTTGTGCACCTGATGGCTGTGTTTAACAGATTGGCTCATAGGTGTGGTAATTTGACAGTCAGTGCTTTGGAATTGCAAGGAAGTGACATCATGATTTAAACTTCTGTGTCTGATGTATACAAGTGTGTTTAGTGTTTTGCAAATCACTGTGTGTAATGTTTTGCAAATAGTGTGAAGCTGACAATGTGCTTACAGTTGTGCAAATCTAGCCTTGTGTTTTGCTCCTTGAGTGTAAGGTTTTGCCAATTGTGGGAATAGTTACATTTTAGTGTGTAAGCAATCGTAAGAAACTGTAATTAAGAGGAATCTTCAGAGTCGCAGGGAAATGCTTCACATGTCTTGTGTGATCCTTCGCCCACTGCCAAATATTAAGACTTTTGAATGAATAAATTAGTGAGTGGATTGAGGCAGCAGCTAAATCCTGCCTTTGTGATTAAGGAGGAGACTCAATCAGATTCCTGCATTGCTCTTTGTAAAGGAAAACGTGTTGCAAAAATCCCAAAATGCCTTTCTTTTTGGAGCACCCCTCCCAACACACACACGCAAATGCATGCATGGGCACACATGCACAGTGATGTAAATACACACACACGCACACGCACACTCAAACGCACACGCACACACACACATACACACACGCACGCACACATTGTCCTACCCCCTGCCGTCACATACACACATATTCATGCTTCCTCAAATCTCTCACCACCCCACCCCACCTACAAACCCCTCTCTTAATTCAACACAATGGGACCCATCTAGTTGAACTAAACACATCCATCCATCCCAGACCATTTTAGCTCTTGTGTCAATCTCCCCCTGACTGCATTATACTCCCCAGATGAACCCCTCTTCTATTAAAGGAGAAATAAAGAAGACATTAAAGAATAGAGGTATTCACATATACAGTCTCTTTTATCAGTTTTTGGCTGATGAGAATTTTTAACGAGTCTCTCTCTCTTCTCTCTCCCTCTCGTTCTCTCTCTCTTCTCTCTTCTCTCTCCCTCTCCCTCTCTCTATCTCTCTTCTCTCTCCCTCTCGTTCTCTGTCTCATAATGGGTTTAAAGTCTTTGTTTTCCAGTGATGGCTTCATTTTAATTAGACCCATTGGAAGGCTCTAAATTCTGCTTTTGTAATCTCAAACATATCTGGTCTTCTTGATGAGATTGTCTGTTTAATAGGTGGTAATATTTCAATTGCCAAAACGTGATTATGCTCTTTGTTGGTATCGCCGTCTGTGCTCTGTGCCTTAGGAGTCACACGCGGAATCTCTGAAATTAGGTTGTTATGGAAATGGCTCAATATCTACGTGCCGCAATGATTAAATAACATACTTTAAAAAAACAGAGATTTGTAAATGTTTTCAACATTGCCATGATTGTTGCGCTCATGTCATCTGAAGCATAAGATAGTAGTATGTATCAAATTGAAAAGATATTTAAACGAATTAAACAAAACATCCCATATCTACAATATTTCAGATTAGTAGTTTCAGCACAAGTGTTTAAAGTCTGGTGTCAGTGTAAATGTGTGTGGGTGAACTGTTTTGTTTTATATGATGTTTACTATTAATTACAGCATATAATCTCTCTAGAGAATACCCAGCTAGCACATTTGGTTCCTTTGTAGTTTTTTTGGTTTCCCATTGGTTCTGGGAACGAAGCCATTCGTTCCCTGGTCAGTAAAAACAGCTTTTGAAATATTTGAGAATTTTGGTACGTACATTTTTTAGGTTGCAGGGAGGTTCTGAGAATGTTTTACTATGGTTCCCTGAAAGTTTTCCTGGAAGGTTTTATTAACGTTCGGAGAACATGTTTCATTAAGACTTTTAATAACACTGCTAGCTTAGGTTATTAACTCCAAGTACAAATATGACACATGGAAATTCATTTATTAATAGCATTAATTATGCAAAACACATACTTTTTTGTTGTATTGTGGCATGGCATCACTTAGATTCAAACCTATGATCTTCTGGTCTCTATTCATGGTAATAGTCCACTGCGCCACCAGGATGGAGCTAGCGTGCCATGTTGTTTTTTTTTACTCATAAAAAGCTGTCCATTGTAGCCTATTCAAACAGACCCCATTTTAAAGGAAACAAGCACTCATTATGATCAGGTTTGGCCACACTTAACAAGAGGCTAGAGAGAGTTTTGTTGATGCTGAGAACGGAATGTGTATGTTTTTAAATAACATTATTAGACCGGTCTTTGACTGTTACTAATGTTTCCTTGTGTTTTTATTTACGGAACATTTTCTTAATGTTCAGAGAACATGAGGAAACAGGCCAGAAAACGTTGTGCTGACATACTGAAATTCCCACAGAATAACATTCTCTGAATGTTCTAAGAACAGCCACTCCATGATACCAGCCACTCCATGATACCAGCCACTCCATGATACCAGCCACTCCATGATATCAGCCACTCCATGATACCAGCCACTCCATGAAACCAGCCACTCCATGATACCAGCCACTCCATGATACCAGCCACTCCATGATACCAGCCACTCCATGATACCAGCCACTCCATGATACCAGCCACTCCATGATACCAGCCACTCCATGATACCAGCCACTCCATGAAACCAGCCACTCCATGAAACCAGCCACTCCATGATACCAGCCACTCCATGAAACCAGCCACTCCATGATACCAGCCACTCCATGATACCAGCCACTCCATGAAACCAGCCACTCCATGATACCAGCCACTCCATGAAACCAGCCACTCCATGATACCAGCCACTCCATGATACCAGCCACTCCATGAAACCAGCCACTCCATGATACCAGCCACTCCATGAAACCAGCCACTCCATGATACCAGCCACTCCATGATACCAGCCACTCCATGAAACCAGTCAGTATTCAATGTCCATCCATGTCTGAGAATGTCGGGAGATGACATGGAAACTGATTCCAAAGGTTGTATAGTACAAATCCAGAGATATACGTTTTTTTATTTTTTTATTTAAAAATATATTTTGGTTTTAAGCCTACCCCAAACCTTAACACTTACCTTAACCATTCAGTATTAATGCCTAAACTGAGGAATTAGGAGTTATTGCCTGAACTTAACCCTGCCCTTAAAAAGTGAATGCCTAAACCTAATCTTAAACACTTCTAAATTGGACATTGGAACAACTTTGAAATGTGATGTTTGAGAAACATGGATGAACGTCTAATTCTGACGTGAGACTGTGAGAGCTGGTTGTTAAATAGAACCACGAGGAAAGGACTGAAATTTCCACCGAAGAAACATACGGTTCTCAGAACGTTATGTGCTGGAAGGGTATCCTGCACCATTCCCAGAACGTTGTGGGAAGAAACATATGGTTCTCAGAACAATATGTGCTAGCTGGGTAGTCTCTCTCTTCACCCACACCTTGAGTGACAGGTGACATGGTGAAATTAACAAAACTGTTGAGCACTTCAGAAATTCAATTACTCATAGAGTGAGTAATAGAGACAAAGGGGGTGAGGGAGGGAGAGAGGGAGATAGAGAAAGAGTGAACACGGAAGAAATAAGTATAGTGTGTACCACACCTGGTGTGTCTAAACGGAGGGTTGCCATATAGAGGTGACTCCCCCCCACGTGTGTGTGTGTGTGTGTGTGCACTTCGGCAGACAAAAGTTAAAGTCGTCACGCAGAATGGAAGAGAGGAAAAGCAGGAGAGAAGGAAGGATAAAGATAAATGCCTTTGGTCATGAAAAGTCATCCCACCCCTCCATTTATCTCCCTCTTTCTCTCTCTCTCTTTCTCTCCCTCTCTTTTTCTCCCTCTCTCTCCCCCTCTCTCTAGCTCTCTGGCTCTCTCTCTCTCTCTCTCTCTCTCTCTCTCTCTTTCTCTCATTCCTTTTCTCCACTTGCAATTTTCGCCTGTCGCTTCCAAGCTAAGCCTTGCTGTAGCCGCACGAAGAGGCGATGCCTGCTAAATGCCAGCTTCCACCACCATTTGTCTTTTTTCTAAATGTCTTTTTATCTACCTTTTGTATAGAGAGTGTGTTGTGATGATGCAGAATTATTCAAATCCCTGCATCAGGGCTCTTTATGTGTGTGCATCCGGCAACCACGCCGCTGCAAATGAAACAATTAGGCACAGACTTGACTCCAACGCCCTCGGGAGTTAGTGGTGTGTGTGTGTGTATATGTGTATGTGTCAGTGTGTGTTCATGCACACGTTTGTGTGTGTGTATGTGTGTGTGTGTGTGTGTGTGTGTGTGGGGGGGGGCTTACACAGTTCCACCTTAAAGCTCCACTGTTCGTCCCACACTTTTTTGCTTGTCTTAGAGCTGACAACCAGAGAGGAGGAAGAATAGGAGAATGAAGAGGAGGAGCAAGAGGAAGAGGAGGCACAAGGGGAAGATGAAGAGGAGGAGCAAGAGGAAGAAAAGTAGAACTGCCCAGACGTACCTTTAACATGTCCCCTCTGAGGTTAGTCTGGATCTGTCAGCTAGGGTGTAGATGCGGAGTGGAACCCGAAGACTCTACAGTAGTGGCCGGTCATCGCTTGGCCGTGGACTGGTAGGACTGGACGACAGCTGGAGGTAGAGAGGGTAGAGGTTATAGTTAGATGTTGTGTCTGTACAGGGTTATCTCCAGAGCTGGTCCACTCCTCAATATAATCCGGCTCTCACTAAGTGAACAGATGAGAGAAATAGAGTGGGCAAAGGCAAAAGGCAGCCTGATATAGATCATGTATCACACTGTGTTCAACTATTCATAATCCTGTCTCATCTAAAGAAATCACCCTTGACATTACACATTCCCTCCCCGCCCCTCACTACCAACCCCCAGACCTAGTCTGTTAGACAGTATTGGGAGGATTTGCTAGACTTTGAGCCCTTAATGAAGAGAGCTAGTGTGTCCCCTGTGACAGAACCTCGCTAGTCTCTCTCTCTCTCTCTCTCTCTCTCTCTCTCTCTCTCTCCTCTCTCTCTCTCTCTCTCTCTCTCTGTGTGTGTGTGGTGTGTGAGGTGAGAGTGAGAGTGAGAGTGAGAGTGAGTGTCTGTCTGTCTGTCTGTCTGTCTGTCTGTCTGTCTGTCTGTCTGTCTGTCTGTCTGTCTGTCTGTCTGTCTGTCTGTCTGCCTGCCTGCCTGCCTGACTTCCCTCCCTCCCTCTCCAGAGAGCTGGCCTGGATAGAGGCCAGTCTTAATGCAGTGGAGAGCCTGGTCTGACAGTCCACAGCGCTGGGAGGTGGTGAAAATAGGAAGGGCGGCTCCGAAAGTGAATCGTGGGTAATGACATGGGCCGGACATCTGGGAGAAGTTAATTAAGAATGTGAGTA
The DNA here is from genome assembly GCF_002021735.2 of Oncorhynchus kisutch. Classification (NCBI taxonomy): domain Eukaryota; kingdom Metazoa; phylum Chordata; class Actinopteri; order Salmoniformes; family Salmonidae; genus Oncorhynchus; species Oncorhynchus kisutch. Next base: position 22,045,006 of record NC_034180.2, on the reverse strand, counting down.
TGTCAGTGTTTGTGTGTGTGTGAGAGGGGTTAGAGAGGATGAGGATGGAGGGGTTGAATAATGTCATTGAGCATTTGTAGAGAGCTGGTGTGTAGACTGGTCTCTCTGTGTTATCAGCCAAGGACAAGGTGCTGGCCACTTCAGGCTTCACGTCTGAGCGGGTTTGTGTCTTCCAAGCTTAATGAGCCTAGCTGCTTCAGTTAATTATTTATCTGTAGGAGCCAGTAGGAGCATCCTCATGGAGGGCTGAGAGGCACAAGAAACATTCAGTAACACTCAGCAGAAGCCAGCATTCAAATAATAGGCAATACATGGGCCCAAGGTTGGACCCGTGAAAGCAATATAACTATTTAATCATAGAGATACGTGTAGGAATGGACGATGTAAGAATGCATGTTAAAACTAACTGAACTGGGCCACGGACAAGAAGATCAGGAAGCATAATGAACACCGCTGGATGACTGTCCCAAATGGCACCCTATATCCCTACTAAAGTGCACTACTGTTGACCAGAGGCATGCAAAACAGTAGAGATTTAGATTAGACTGGACCCGTTGACACCCAAACTAAGGTAAGACATGCGTTTTGTTTGGAGAACAAAACACACATTGGGTTAGTTTAACCTAGCCCGTTAGGTCACAAACATCCCATTGTTTTATTAAAGTTGAGGAAAATAATTGCACAGTACAAACCAGATGAACATGAATGACATTTGCACTCAAGGGTGGCCAAAAAACGACAGCATGAAGCCACGCCAAACATGGGTTCACTTAATGCTGGGTTGGCCCAGCAGATTGGTATTTGAAAAAAAAAATCCATAGGTTAGTTTCCTATTGGGGGCTTGGCTTTCACATAGGTATTTCTGGCCACCCGTAAGAGTAAATATCATTCCTGTTCCTGTTCATTATGTTATGTTTGTAAATTGAAAATTCAAATGTAATTTTAATATTTATGCATGTTATATGATTTTTATATACAATTAATAAAGTTAATGATGAACCCCTGAAGAGAATTCCTGGTGTGATTGGTGCCAGGTGTCTGACCTGCTGGGTAAATGGAGAAAATAGAAAATTGGTTAATCGAATCTCCTGTGCGGAGGCGATTAAAATAATGTCAAATTAGTGAGCAGTTGCATCACTGTTACAAAGCCACACTGCCCCACCCACTTTAGAAGTTCAGAACGCGAAAGTGTAGGCTGTAGAGACATAATTACACTTAAAAAGAAAAATGATGAAACTAAATAATGAGGGTCTCTGTCATCATAATATAGGTGTAGATTACATCTCACATTCCAGTGTTCCAACTTGTAAACAAGACTGCGTGGGAATTCTGTTAATGTGACTCCGTGCAGCCAATGGCAATGTCCACTTTAGGTATAATGCCGGGAGCCACTTGTGGATTTGACAGCTCTAACGCAGTTCCACCCCCGACACGCCAAAACAACCGCTATGCGGATGTCAGCTAAAGCGGATCTGATTGAATAGAGCCCTCACTTGGGTTATTGAGCTGTAACCCACCCGTCAGATCAGAAGGCTGGAGGCGTGGCTTAGTATGGGCGTGACTTTCAGATCGTATTGTCAAAACATGTCAAAGGCCCTGAACAGACATTCTGATTCTATTTACCTGGCTCCAGGTTGTTTAGATTTTTTAAAATAATGTAGGCCTAATTGTATCTTGATGTGTAGATGAAACCTGGAAACTGAACATCTTGGTGTAGCAGGTAAGCTAGCTAGCTAGCCAGAAATGTGACATGCGCGCTCATGCAATCATCTGCGTAAAATATCTATTCCATTTCCTTATTGGAAACGTTTTTGCGTGAGTGGTGGTGCTGTTAGGGTCAGTGCTATTTGGGATCCTTGGGATGTACCCTAATCTTAACCCCTACTCTTACCTTAATTACGGCTAGCGGAAACCCTCGACAACATTCCGCTGAAAAGGAAGAGTGCGAAATTTCAGACATTCACAAGTGCAATACACCAAATTAAAGTTGAACTTCTTGTTAATCTACCCATCGTGTCCGATTTCAAAAAGGCTTTACAGCGAAAGTACACCATATGATTATGTTAGGTCAGAGCTTAGTCACAAAAAAACGTACAGCCGTTTTCCAGCCAAAGGGAGGAGTCACAAAAAGCAGAAATAAAGATAAAATTAATCACTAACCTTTGATGATCTTCATCAGATGGCACTCATAGGACTTCATGTTACAAAATACATGTATGTTTTGTTCGATAAAGTTCATATTTACAAAATTATATTTAGAAAATGCTGCCCCCTATCCCAAACAGGTTTGAACCCTTCTTAAGCCGTACCCTTACCTTAAACCTAACCACAACTCTTACCGTAGCAATTTAAAATGTCAACTTCAATGGGGTAGAGTTGTCCCAAGGATCACGGATAGCAGAGACCGTACTATTAACAGGTGTTCTATCTAAATGTTAGAGCTGAATGATGTTCACAGGCAGTGACGCCAGTAGTATTCTGGATTTCTGAATCTGAGGTAAATTTCACCTCAGGCCCAGTCAAAAGTACAACACTATATAGCTGATAGGGTGCTACTAAAAGGGTGCTACTATTGCTACTTTATTATTATTATTTATTTATTCTATATACATTTATATTTATATTATTATATTATTTATTATTATTACTTATGGAGTAAAACAAACATACAGTCAATAATACAGTTGAAAAATAAGTCTATATATACGATGTGAGCAAATGAGGTGAGATAAGGCAAAAAAAAGGCCATGGTGGCGAAGTAAATACAAAATAGCAAGTAAAACACTGGAATGGTAGATTTGCAGTGGAAGAATGTGTGAAGTAGAAATAGAAATAATGGGGTGCAAAGGAGCAAAAATAAATAAATAAATAAATACAGTAAAGGTAGTTGTTTGGCCTAAATTATAGATGGGCTATGTACAGGTGCAGTAATCTGTGAGCTGCTCTGACAGCTGGTGCTTAAAGCTAGTGAGGGAGATAAGTGTTTCCAGTTTCAGAGATTTTTGTAGTTCGTTCAGAGAACTGGAAGGAGAGGCAACCAAAGGAAGAATTGGTTTTGGGGGTGACCAGAGAGATATACCTGCTGGACGGCGTGCTACAGGTGAGTGCTGCTATGGTGACCAGCGAGCTGAGATAAGGAGGGACTTTACCTAGCAGGGTCTTGTAGATGACCTGGAGCCAGTGGGTTTGCCGATGAGTATGAAGCGAGGGCCAGCCAACGAGAGCGTACAGGTCGCAGTGGTGGGTAGTATACGTTTTGGTGACAAAAAGGATGGCACTGTGATAGACTGCATCCAATTTAATGGGTAGGGTATTGGAGGCTATTTTGTAAATGACATCGCCGAAGTTGAGGATCGGTAGGATGGTAGCAGGCGGAAACGGTGAGAGACTTGTTTTTAGAGAGGTGGATTTTTAAAAGTAGAAGTTCAAATTGTTTGGGTACAGACCTGGATAGTAGATAGTCGATAGTAGGACAGAATAGGCTGGTATTTGGGACACCCACCAGAGTACCTGCTGTCTGCCTGACCCGTAGAGTGGCGTGGACAGCTCTTAGAGGTAATGATAGACACATACCGACCTGCTCTGTCTTATACAAAAGACCCCAGAATGCCATGTTAATGCCAGAAAATGGACCACTATGCTGAGATTGAGGGGTTAGGGAGAGAGAGAGAGAGAGAGAGAGAGAGAGAGAGAGAGAGAGAGAGAGAGAGAGAGAGAGGGAGAGAGAGAAAGAGAGAGAGAGAGGAGGGGAGTGAGAAAAGAGAGAACAGAAGGTTGAGAAAGAGAGGGAGGGTCCTGACCTTACTTTCCATTTTACTTTCCACCGGAGTGGCCCAGTCTTTCCCTCTCTCCCACCCCCCTCTCCCCCGGCAACATCAGGGGTCTCATATCCATTTTCCACTTATGCACTTCCATTCTCTTACCCCCACTTTTCCATCTACTCCTGGCCTCCCTCTTTCTCCTCCTAGCATCCCCAGCCACCACTGCCAGCAGAATTAGGGTGCAATTAATGTCATGGCTGATGGCAGTGGTTATGTTAAACTAACTGACTCCTGTCCTGACTGTCTGACTCCCCAGTTTAAGCACATTTATTCCATTATTCATTAAGGCTGCAGAACGGAACTCAGAGCTGGATTTACTGTCAGATGGAGAAACCGGTGTCAGGTAGAAATGGCTGGGCTGTCCAGAGAACCACTGAGGAGAAAGGAGATACACAGAGTCCTAGATACTGTAGGTACGGTTTTATGTGTGTGTGTGTTTGTGTATGTGTGTGTTTGTGTGTGCATGTGTGCGTATGTACTGGAAATCCCCTTTAGTGCCTTACAGATGTTTAGCATTGGGGATAGATATGTCCCTTGGGCCAATTGAGATATCACGTATGACTAATAAATGTCAGCTAATTACAATAGCTCCCGCCTTGGGCCAATCAGTTTAATTTTGGCAGGATGCATCATTCACCCAAGTTTAGTCAAAATCGCCCCAGTGCCTTCTGAAATATTGCGTGTGAATAATGTACGAATGAACGTACGGAAGGAGATTGATCCACAGTCCCCTCCCCGATTTCATCGCGGGGGACGATTGACAATGTGCTTAGTGCCGACGCTGTTACACTTTGTCAGTGTTATGCCATAACCTTATATAGTATTTTTAATACTGGGTGTACAAAACCTGCTATTTCCATGGCAGACTGACCAGGTGATTCCAGGTGAAAGCTATGATCTCTTATTGATGTTAAATCCACTTCAATCATTTTAGATGCCTTGAGACAATTGAGACATGGATTGTGTATGTGAACCATTCAGATGGTAAATGAGAAAGGCAAAATATGTTAGTGCCTTTGAACTGGGTATGGTACTGGTTTGAGTGGGTTCAAGAACTGTAAGGCTGCTGGCTTTTTCACACTCAACAGTTTCCCGTGTGTATCAAGAGGACATCGGCCAACTTGACGCAACTGTGGGAAGCATTGGAGTCAACGTGGGCCAGGATCCCTGCGGAACACTTTTGATACCGTGTAGTCCAATTTAGGTTGTTCTGAGGTCAAAAATGGGGTCAGTGCAATTCACTATTAGGATGGTGTTTCTAATGTTTGGTGCACTTAGTGTACAGTTTTCAATAATAATGTACATCATATAGTACTTTTAAGCATTACACCAAAAGGTCTGCATTACTCTACAAGTTCTACAAGTGCATTACTCTACAAGTTCTACAAGTGCATTACTCTACAAGTTCTACAAGTGCATTACTACACAAGTTCTACAAGTACATTACTCTACAAGTTCTACAAGTGCATTACTCTACAAGTTCTACAAGTGCATTACGCTACAAGTTCTACAAGTGCATTACTCTACAAGTTCTACAAGTGCATTACTCTACAAGTTCTACAAGTGCATTGCCACCAGAATTTTGATACCAATCTAGGGTGCTAGGGGACACAATATTGTGAACAACTATAAAGAAATGGTATATAAAAGTATTTTGGATTTTGTTTATACAAATTATAGCTTTTGAAAGTATCTTGCTACAAAGTACATTGGAGTGCACTTCAGCCCAGTGTAATACAACATACAAAATACTCAGTAATTAAAATACATATTTCCATCAGAAATACTGCCCAGTGAGTCTATTCACAGTGAGTCTATTCACAGTGAGTCTATTCACAGTGAGTCTATTCACAGTGAGTCTATTCACAGTGAGTCTATTCACAGTGAGTCTATTCACTTCCATTCACCACACAATGTCTGTGATCCATTCAGAGGCTTGCTGAGGTTTCCCAGGCCAGGCTGGTTTTGATGGCAGTACAGAGGGCTCAGTACAGAGGGCTCCTCTAGGTCTCATTTGGCTGCTGTTGTGTCCGCTAGGCTTACACACTCTTTCTGTGGCCAACACAGATGAATAAAGGAAAGGAAATAAATGGATTTAATTAATTGTAGATAAAACAAAAGGCTTAAATTTTCCTCCAACTCCATTTTCTTTTCAGGATGACTGTTGGGAGACCCTGGGTCTCGGTTGCTGCTGTTGCAGGCCAGAAAATATAAATACACTGCTCAAAAAAATAAAGGGAACACTTAAACAACACAATGTAACTCCAAGTCAATCACACTTCTGTGAAATCAAACTGTCAAACACTGATTGACGATAAATTTCACATGCTGTTGTGCAAATGGAATAGACAACAGGTGAAAATTATAGGCAATTAGCAAGACACCCCCAATAAAGGAGTGGTTCTGCAGGTGGTGACCACAGACCACTTCTCAGTTCCTATGCTTCCTGGCTGATGTTTTGGTCACTTTTGAATGCTTGGTGGTGCTTTCACTTTAGTGGTAGCATGAGACGGAGTCTACAACCCACACAAGTGGCTCAGGTAGTGCAACTCATCCAGGATGGCACATCAATGCGAGCTGTGGCAAGAAGGTTTGCTGTGTCTGTCAACATAGTGACCAGAGCATGGAGGCGCTACCAGGAGACAGGCCAGTACATCAGGAGACGAGGAGGAGGCCGTAGGAGGGCAACAACCCAGCAGCAGGACCGCTAACTCCGCCTTTGTGCAAGGAGGAGCAGGAGGAGTACTGCCAGAGCCCTGCAAAATGACCTCCAGCAGGCCACAAATGTGCATGTGTCTGCTCAAACGGTCAGAAACAGACTCCATGAGGGTGGTATGAGGGCCCGACGTCCACAGGTGGAACACCAAGATTGGCAAATTAGCCACTGGCGCCCTGTGCTCTTCACAGATGAAAGCAGGTTCACACTGAGCACATGTGACAGACGTGAAAGAGTCTGGAGATTCCGTGGAGAACGTTCTGCTGCCCGCAACATCCTCCAGCATGACCGGTTTGGCGGTAGGTCAGTCATGGTGTGGGGTGGTATTTCTTTGGGGGGTCGCACAGCCCTCCATGTGCTCGCCAGAGGTAGCCTGACTGCCATTAGGTACCAAGATGAGATCCTGGGTTCCTCCTAATGCAAGACAATGCTAGACCTCATGTGGCTGGAGTGTGTCAGCAGTTCCTGCAAGAGGAAGGAATTGATGCTATGGACTGGCCCGCCCATTCCCAAGACCTGAATCCAATTGAGCACATCTGGGACATCATGTCTCGCTCCATCCACCAACGCCACGTTGCACCACAAACTGTCCAGGAGTTGGCGGATGCTTTAGTCCAGGTCTGGGAGGAGATCCCTCAGGAGACCATCCGCCACCTCATCAGGAGCATCCCAGGCGTTGTAGGGAGGTCATACAGGCACGTGGAGGGCACACACACTACTGAGCCTCATTTGGACTTGTTTTAAGGACATTACATCAAAGTTGGATCAGCCTGTAGTGTGGTTTTCCACTTTAATTTCGAGTGTGACTCCAAATCCAGACCTCCATGGGTTGATACATTTGATTTCCATTGATAATTTTTGTGTGATTTTGTTGTCAGCACATTCAACTATGTAAAGAAAAACGTATTTAATGAGAATATTTCATTCATTCAGATCTAGGATGTGTTATTTTAGTGTTCCCTTAATTTTTTTGAGCAGTATATATATATATATATATATATATACATATATATATATATATATATAGAGAGAGAGAGGATCAGATGCATGGCTTAGTAGGGACCTAGCTTTCAGACAGTGTTTTTTTGGCTACCCATGAGAGTAATCATAAACAAACAAACTACTACATTTACATTAAAATTCTTAATTAGCAAAAATATTAAAGAACTCCTAAATTCATAGCATTTTATTACTTGCTAGATATGCATAGACAGACATTGTGTAAGCCTTCGTATAGCTACAACAGTGTCAGAGCATCGCTGAACAACACATTAACTGGAATGACGTTTGCTCTCAAGGTCGGACAAAAATAACTTGGTGAAAAACACGCCCCTACTAAGCCACGCCTCCAGTCTTCTGATCTGACCCGGTGGATCATAGTTCAGTAACCCAGCATCAACAACCCAACATAAAGAAAATAATGAGTTGTTTGTGACCCAACTGGCTGGGTCAAAATAACCCAACATGTGTTCTGTCCAATATTTACCTAAATTGGGATATTTTTAACCCAGCATTTTTTTCTCTCAGAGAGAGCTCACGGCACACGCCAAACCGTTTCAAGCAAATCAGAAAATAAATCTATTTAAAGGGGAGGGGAGCCACATGGCTCTGCCTCTAGAGTGGCACAACGCTGGAAGCCAGTCATTAAGGTGATATGTGCCAAGTCCTGCTCTAACAAAGGCCTCTAATGTGCCTGTCGCCAAGGCACACACACACACACACAAGCCGAGCCTGTTTGTGATGTCACTCATTACGATACTGCTAGTTCCAGGAAGGGCGTCTCACAGCACGTGCCTCGTGTCGGGAGACCTGGGGTCCGGGAGAGGGTGTGTGTGTGTGTGTTTGCTTATCACTGTGATGGGGCTGGAGGTTTGTGTGGTCCCTCTCTGTTATACTCGTCCCTTTCAGTTACTTCTGCTTTTTAGATTGATACAGTAGGGGGCACCCTGGCATCCACATCGTGGATGTTGGCTTGCTGGTTTTATACCGTACAATGGCATGAGAAGGGGGAGAGAAGGGGCACTCTTTGTTTGTTGGTTGTCTTGCTGTGCTCTCTCTCTCTCTCTCTCTCTCTCTCTCTCTCTCTCTCTCTCTCTCTCTCTCTCTCTCTCTCTCTCTCTCTCTCTCTCTGCATCATCCTGGACAAGCTCCGCTGATGACAACCAAGGAGGCTTAGAGGTACCTTGTTCAATCTTTCCCTCTGAACACACAATCGTCCTAGCGTAGCTACATTATAGTATCTGGGCAGGCATGTGTTGTGGGGATGAGACCTGGGGATTTACGAGAACAATGCAGTGTAAGTGCTGCTGAACAGAGGCAGGGAGCTTGTGCCACCGTTCCGATAGCAGCCAAACACCCATTGTAAGCACACACGTTGAAAGCTGCCCCAAACTATTCTCAAGATGGTGATTCCCAGATTTTTTTTCAGCCCCCCCCCCCAAAATGCACATATATGAGACACAACGCAGTAAATAGCATAAGATATTACTTTTATCTGAAAGAAATTAAGCATAATGTAAAGAGTGAGAGCCAAAACGATATGTGTTATATTGTTTTAGTGTGTCTGTGTGCTCAAAAATATGTGAATTGGTGTGCATTTTGATGTCTTATGTATCTGTGTACTTGTCTGTGTGAGCGTGTGTGTGATCTCGCGTCTGTGTGTGTGTGCAAAAGTAGGAAACGACCCTAAAAAAGATGGGTTAAAAAGAATGCTTAAGAGTCTATTGATGCACCCGTACCTCAATCTAAGCAACATAACACATGTATCCCAATAAAAACGTGTCAGTTTAAGCTAGAGATATTTGTTTTTATGCATGGGCTGTGTCTCAATCCGCCTCATCCGCCTATGTTGCCCTTCCGCATCTATGACAAGATCAGTCTTCTCACAAACACCTCTGAGCAGTTTGGCCTGGAAAACTAATATGACCCTTCAATGGAAAGATGAGACTCTCACGAATATGATGGTTTGCTCACAGGATTCGTCTGAAGGCGAATACAAATGAATGGAAGTAATTGAGGGAGTTTTGTGCCAACAAAAATAAGGGGTTAAATATGTATCCAAAAATACAAACATCTTTCCTGAGCTTTCCTGTAATGCCCAGATTTAGGACAGTCACTTCAAAACCTTATTGTTCATGACTTTTTTGCAATTTTCTAAATGTGCTATTCAATGTAGATAGTCACAAAGGCCAAATTCAATATTAAGTCAAATAATTTTTGCTTAAATATTTTTACACATTATTTATTATAATGTAAAACTGTATTATTTAAATATTATAACAGTGTTAACTGACCTAGAATTGGGATATGCATAGGCACTTAAGGAGCTCATGGTCTTGAGTAAGCCTCATTAAAACTACAAAAGTATCAGTGCTCAACCTTCACATATCTTGACAATACAACAGAACAAATTAACCGGATTGACATTTACTCTCACGGGTTATCATAAAGAACTAGCCAAAAGCCATGCCCCTACTAAACCACACCTCCAGTTTTCTGATCTGACCTGTTGGATCACAGCCAGGGATGGGACATAAATTACAAATTACTACAAAATATCCTAAAGACCATAAAAATAAAACATAATCTACTTTTGCTAAGTATTATATATCATTAAAATACATTTATTTTGTATTTTAATGAAAGACAGAAATGAATTTGCAACTAGCTGGGAAAACAGCACCAATATTCCCAGTAACGGTTAGAGACACGTCTTGCTATGACTGGTATATGTTGTTGTTTATCTACCTTAGTTGAATTCACTGTCTCTCTGGATAAGAGCATCTGCAGAAATGACTTAAAGGTAAATGTATATGTAAAAATTAACAACTACAGTGCACACTGGGTATTATCATTGGCCTTGTTTTGGGGTGGAGATCAATACATTAATACTAAGCATGCTGTGCAATTGTTCATTTTTACATATACATACACTGTACATGTACAATTAGTTCATTTAGCAGACACTCATATCACACCATAGTGCCATCAGACTTTTGATACCAATGTAGGGTGAAAGAGGCCCACAAAATTGTGAACCAGTATATAAAAAATTGTAAATAAAAGTATTGTGTATTTCAAAAAAAGAAATGACATTTTTCGAAAGTACTGTATCTTGTTGCAAAATGCATTGGAGGGTAGTTCAGCCCAATGTAATACAACATACATAAATACTCAGGAGTAATTCTGTTCGGTCAAAATAACCGAACATGTGTACCTTCCAATATTTACCCAAATTGAGTTGTTTTTAACCCATCGTTTTTTTAGTGTAGGGGAGCATGAGACACTGTGAGCTTTCTGCTCAATTAAGCAATTCGGCTAGAGGCGGTGGGAGTTTGACATCCATTGGGCTCACAAGTGATTGTGACAGGAATTGAGGCAGGAAGAAAGAAAAACATGAAAGAATTTGCGTAGCTCTGACTAATAAGTGGCAGTAGGACTGTAGCCAAATAGAAGGACCTGAATGAGGAATAGGAGATTGTTTCAAGTCCCAGCTCTGAATATGATGTGATTGTGATGATGAATTGTATGTTTGTGGAAGAAGAAATTGTTTCCTTCTCAAGTTAAATGTCTTAAATGGAAGGGAGTCTGTTTGTGGTTGATAGTTCAGGCCATAGTTGCGTTTTGTCTAAAATATGGAATTAATTGGGTATTATAAACTGGGTGTTTTGAGCCCTGAATTCTGTTT